>NC_139229.1:200341969-200396603 GCF_977018435.1 Lepisma saccharinum | reverse complement strand
AGAGGGAGAGAAAGAGGGGAGAAGAGAGAGAAAGAGGGGAAAAAGAGAGAGAGGGAAAAGAGAGAGAGGGGGAAAAGATAGAGAAAGAGGGGGAAAAGAGAGAGAGAGAGGGGAAAAGAGAGAGAGAGGGGAAAAAGAGAGAGAGAGAGGGGAAAAGAGAGAGAAAGAGGGGGAAAAGAGAGAGAGAGGAAAGAGAGAGAGAGGGGGAAAAGAGAGAGAGGGGAAAAGAGAGAGAAAGAGGGGAAAAAGAGAGAGAGGGAAAAGAGAGAGGGGGAAAAGATAGAGAAAGAGGGGAAAAAGAGAGAGAGGGGGGGAAAAGAGAGAGAGAGGGGAAAAGAGAGAGAAAGAGGGGAAAAAGAGAGAAAGAGGGGGAAAAGAGAGAGAAAGAGAAAAAGGGAAAAGAGAGAGAAACCCCCACTTCTCTCCCTCCCTCCCTCAGAGAGAGAGAGAGAGAACCGAAACAGATAAGGGTGAACTTTTTTGAAAATACGAAAACCTCTTTTACGGAATGTAGCATTTTCTCTAAAAATTTGATGTCAGTTGAAAAGTACTATTTAGACAACATTGATGGCCACAGTATAGTACTTTGAAAAAAGACCCTTCCGACCTCCACAGGTTTTCAGGATCATGCCATTCATATATTTTCCACGAGCCCTTGTACGTTTCCGGCGACAAAGAATGAATGGAATTCCTCCGGTGTCATATTACCAAGGGCAAGAATACCTGTTCTGCTCTGCAAGAGAGAGAGCGGTTCCTTTATTTCAATAGAATCGCGTGGGAATATTTTGTGTCCCTCTTCTTCCCTTCGCAGTCCAGGAAACAATAAAGCCAAAGAGCCGTGAAACTATGGATGGATTCTTACCTCCTGCTCCACGGCCAAGGTTAATTAAAGGACATCCGTTCAGGATCAAGTAAGTTGGTTCTGATGTTGCGGCACCAGGTGGGCAGTAGCGTGGTCTACGAAAGTGTTTCTGGAGGTCATAGCCACGAATAGATCCGTCGGGTGCCAACGGATATAATGACCCTGAATATAGGCATCATTCATTAAATTACAAAAAAAAAAAATGTTTGTTACTTTTATTGTTAATAACAGAAATAATGTTCAATTAGTTAGTATTAGAACAGGATAATCAAAGTTAAAAAAGCATTAGATTGGAAAAAAATAACTGAAAAATATAGGAACTAGGTTATATTTTCATATTTCACCACTTAATCCACAGTTCTTCAAAATTTCAAAAATTATAATTTTAGGTGAGAGGTCACACAGCATCAACTTTATGACTAAAATGTCCCCCCAACTTTCATAGCTTTTTCTAGAATGAGACGAGCAAAAGTTAATAACAAAATATAACAACTGTGCATTTCAATATATAGTAAAACCTCGTTAATCCAAACCCCGATAAGCCGGACTTCGCTTAATTCGGACAGACAAAAGGCAAGAAAAAAAAGCAGAATGCAAGGTTTTAAATGTGGCTAGAAGTCAAAACGAGAACTTCCCAAAGAAAAGGCAGTCAACCACTGATGAAATTCTGTCTCCTGCAGACTTTGTACTGTACTGTATAGTGTATTTACGCCTATGCCCTTTAAATACACCATAATAAACATGTTTTATTGCTATAAACTGAGTTCTAATGCACTTTGTACTGTTCTTTTAGGTTATTTCAGTTAATCCGGACTTTCGATAAACCGGTCAACTTATTATCTCCCTATTAGTCCGGATTAACGAAGTTTTACTGTATTTCATGCGAATGAAGTACAAAATACTCCCTTCCTCTTCAACCAATTACAAAAAAAAAATCAATTCACCATCACTAGGGCTCGGAAGTTCATGACCTAAAAAAAATGTAAAAAAAAATGACCTACAGAATGACCGTAAAATTATTTAAAAAAATGATATAAAATGGTAAAAAAGGACCTAAATAAATTTTCGCTCTTAAAATCAAAGCTTGATTTTTCATAAATTACAAGAGTAGTTGAATTCGATAAAACACACTGTTTGGTGCTTCAAACTCCTGAAGCAAAGAGGGAAAAGTAGTGTAAGTTTCTATTTTTAGTTCAAGGTTCCACAAAATACACCGCAAGGTTGTCATTCATCTTCTTTCAAAGTGGGCCTTGCAGCATACGGTAGCCGGACAATTGCGATGGCGGGCAATTATGATGACGGACAATTGCGATGAAGACAGAAGTGAAAGAGTACAATATCTCTTGCAAGATAATTATGTGAAATATTGATATTTTCGAATAGAACACTGATTCCTCTCACACTTTCTGAGACTGGCAAGGTAGCTTGTAAACGTACTTGCATTACAACCACTTTGGCGTGTTTAAAAACAGTGTTATTCCACACATCGTCAGTAATAACTATTTTCTCACTCTCGTTATCTTTGTTATTACTTTTCTCTCCTTCCATTTCTTGTCAGCATGGAAGTGCTTCGTCAAACTTGGCTGGAAATTTGGTTGAATCAAGTTTTTGAATATCGGCTAGAGCCTACACCTATTGAAGTCATCCGTTTCATCATATGTGCGAATACACTTACTTTCCAACTCTCTCGTCGATTTTAATGTCACGCTTCTTCCTTTTCTGTGACCTTCTAGATTATATTCCATCCGTATGTACTGGATGTTGGTGTCTTCTGCTTGGCTCTTGAGGCAGGCCAGAACGTCATGGATTTTTGGATGCGGTCTTCCAAGTCACCTATTTATTTTGTTGTTCTAACCTTCTACAGCATTATTAGTTCTGTGGCGCCTTTGGATAGGTTAGGTTAGGTCCTGATCGTCGTAATTGTCCTACCATTAATTTCTAAAACGACCTTCACCGTCAAATCATCGCAATTGTCCGTGATTTTGAATACAAGGTGACATAATTACTCCTAATTCCATCGAGGAAACTCAAGGGCTTATTTCGGGGAGGGAATCCGGACCCCCTTCCCAAGAAAGAATTGCAAAGTGCAAAAATCAAATAATGAAAATATACTTGTTTAGCATTTAGTACATAATCGATGGTTATAATTTCCTTTGAACTTATTGGAAGACAAATTGGGATCATGTGGCTTCGAAGGACTGTACCAAAGATTTATGCTTGCACGCTACTATTTATAACAATATGCATAAAATATTAATCAGGAACTTTACTTTTCGCCAACCGGATCTAACATTCTTTTTATTCAATAAATATTCAATTCTTCATCAATTTGAAATGAATTTCTTTGCCAGGGCACTTGTTTTTATGCAAATTATGCCGATCTTAATTAGTGGTAAGCTAGATAATGAATACGTGCCGTTATATCTCTATTCTTATTCGATCTTTTTACCTATTTATGTAATAATAATATAATTTTAACTTAAACATATTATTTTCATTCCTGACACACTTGGTTCGGTGAATTTCTAGATATGTGCCTTGGAAGGTCCTACAGAAATTACAGCGAAAGGAAGCGAGATAAGTCTGGTCCCCTTTCAAGCTCTAAAACTCGTTCGTGTCCAAATTTATGTAAACTCTCTCTCCTTCTCGTCTCGATCTCCGAATATAATTTCAATTATAGTCACATTAACTTGAATGCATTTTAAAAATACAATTTGTGTCTATATAAAGAACACGTTTGGGCAATACATTCACATTTAGAGAACACTGATCTGTTTATTGAAGACTTGACAATTCCGTTCATCAAAATATATGTTTCTTGTAGTTTTTTTTTATTTAGATGCCCAGTAAACATGTATTCCTATTTTGTTTAATTGCATTTCTCACTTGTTTCGGTTTCTTGTGTTAATTTCATCAAGTATTTTCGTTTTTTTATTATTTTCTATTTATATTCTCTGTTTTCCATTTTTCTTTTATCTCATTTTCTCTTTCATTCTCTTTTAATTTTCTACTAGCTTCATATTTATGTTCCATATTTTTCGCTTATTATTTTTTTATGATCAATACATAGGGTGACCATAATATTTTGACCCAAAAACGGGACATCCTGAAGAGGTAAGTTTACCCGTCCATCGAAATATCTCAATCTCATATGACTTACATGTTTCTGTTCCCTTTCATGTTAGTCCTACGCTGAAGTTGAGGAGTGCCAGAAGAATCATCTTGAGAACAGCTTTATTCTTCATCAACCATTCATAAAACTCCCCGAAAAACTTCCCCCACATATCTGACACACAACGAGATATTTGTCTTTTGAGTTTGTGTCAAGACGCAGGAATTTAAATTTTTGTTGCAGGTCCGTATTGAAATTACATGTATGCTTCTTGGCAATGCATATTCACTGCTCTACAAATAACGAAAAACAAGCAAAATAATGCAACCCGCGACTCGAGCAAACGTAACAGGAAACTGATGTCTGTCTGAACAATTTTGACGACAATGAAATATTTTGATTATGAAGTGCTTTAAAATCAGTCCAGCTGTTTTGCCACAGCGCTGCTAGTTTATAAATTCCATTTTCTTTTAGCACGAAATGTCTATCAAATTTACACTTGATTTTCAAGCTAACTCCTAGACTTATATAGAACCGGACAAATAGTATATTTTTAAGAATATCGACGGGACGACCGGGATACGCCTATGAAACGGGCCGTATGGCCACCCTATCAATACAATTCTCGTATCCTATTATGTTTCAATAGCCATAAACTTCCAGTTAGTTATTAGTACCTATTTTCATTCTTCTCTTGTCGATTATCACTAAAGTTAAGTGGTATCAAGCAGGTATCAAGTGGTATCAAATCCCAGGCAATGCAAGGTTGTCTATGAAGCTCTTCAATATTATCACTCAATCTTAAGCATGCCTAATTTTAAAGTACCTAAATATACGACGGATAACAACAGAATAAACACAATAACTCAATCAACAAAGAACACAAGAACTGTTAATGAAATATATCGCGTTTTGTAACCTTATCTTCTTTCCAAGTGAATATTTGGAGAATTCATTGAGACCATGAGTAAGAGGAAAGTGTGAAATATTTTATGTTTGCTCTCGTTATGAGGGAGCTTACTGACGAGCTTTTTTTCCAAGCAATCAATTGGAGTGGGGAGGTCCTTTTCATCAAACTGTTAACCAGCAGGTGGCTGTTTAACAGTTTGACGACCGAGGCGAAGTAAGAATAGATACAAAATATGAATATCACTCTTTTTTTTTAGGGAAGAGACGGCAATCAAATAACAGTACCAAGCAGAAACCTTGATAGATGGAGAGATACTAAAAGCAAATAGCACTTATATAACTTTTGAGCGAATGTCGGTAGACCTATCTATGAAGGATGTTACAGAGATAACTTAAAGCTAATGCTAACATTATGAAGACAGGTGTTGGCAACTCTGACATTTCAGTATCGAGACCTGGAAACTGGCGGAAACATGATTTTTACACCCCAAATTTGTATAGCTCATTTATGAAGGATTGTATATGATGTAAGATCGAAGGAATGGATCAATGTAACTTCATATACTGTGGGTTAGAACAGCAACAATAATATATTAATTTCTGCAGATCTACCGTATTCATAAGTGGATGGTAGGTAAGAGCAAGACACAAAAACTAGACAAGATGAACTCTCGATATATGCAATTGCACGCTCGACAAGAAAACATATGTCCTAACTATTTGAAACCGTGCATTTACGACTTTACTTTAAGTAAAACAACCAGCGCGATTCAAGCAGTTCAAAATGAATGCCCGTGAGAATTTTAATGGAATATAAAAAGTGAATTTACACAAAAAATCTGATACCTTATTATCCGTCACTCTAAAAATAACGGAGTATAGGTACAAAATATTTTTTAGAAACTTTGTTGTCAACAAAGTTTATTGTAGCAAAACATAGCCTAATGGTTTCTTCTTGAGCAACTTGTATAATAATTAAAAGTGGTTGGACTACAATGAAAGTTAAAAGAAATATTTCGTAATGTATTCCGTTGTTGTTTTAGAATGTGTCGTGCATGGTTTCGTAAAACGTAGGAATTGTAACACACTCTACTTGTAGTACATTGTTATGCTTTATTTACTCTTCATGGGAGAGTAACCTGCCTTGGCTCGACCTGTTACTTGTTTTCTTTACTTTCCCAGGCAAATAATTAGCATAACACGTAAAAAACTAACAATGCGGTTCAATCGAATTAAAATACATTCAATAACTACCATATTCTTTACCATAGATATTAGGGAAAAACTCAGTTCTTTATCTTGAATGATAGCTCAGACGTTCAGTTTAAAAATATGTAAAAATACTATTTATTTCGTTGATTTAATATATACAAGAATTACATAAGAAATAACGCCCACATAAAAAATGACATGATCCTCATTAATTGAAACACTGAAATATATATACACAGGGTGTTATTTTAATGGCGCCCACGGACCACAGATCCGTATAGGGGACATCAAAACAAACAACTTTTCTCAGTAACATTTTTCTCGTTGGTGCATCATTTCGGCGCTACAGTCATTCAAAAAATTCCATTTTGCAGCTTGAATGCTGGCAACCCAACCCAACATTTGATTGCATTAGAGGCCTTATTTCCTGTGGTGAAGCAATGAGTTCCAGGGTTGCCAGGAACACATGTATTCTGTGAAAAATGACATAGCTACAATCAGCCACATTATGTACCGTAAAACAAAGAGAGTTAACAAGTTCTGTAACCCAACAGGAAGTGAACAAATGATACGAGAAATGGAAGAAACGAAAGGAATTCAAATGGAAGTGGTAATATCGAATTTTGTTTCAGCTTACCTGTCAAATATTTGCAAATCTCATTGCCAAGTTGGCATCTACAATTTAGTCTATCCACTTTATCCTTCTGATACTAGTTGTCTCTGACACACTGAACAGATGACGAAATAGAAATTAAAGAATTAAAAATTCCAAAGGTAACTAACACCACAGATCTGTGGTAACACGTAATGTAATGTATATTCACGCATAATGCAATCAAATTGCATTATGCGACAAAGGGCAAAAAAAGTTGAAAATAAAGGGATGTAAGTAGCAGTAAAACAAGCTCTCGGACGACTGTGTTTATCTACGCAAAGGATACACATGTAATACAGTAGTTTGCAACTGTGAATATGGCAGTATATTCGCTGCTGATTCAATATAAAGTTGTTACTGTGGATGTACGTGTTTTAGCCATAATGTAACAACGTGAACCTCGGATACTTCCGTTATCAGCACCACAATACCACAATGCATGTATCAGGACACAAACCTGTAGATATCAACCTTGCAACGAAATTTGCAAATATTTGATATGTAGCTGGACGTAAACAGCCAGATGTAAACTGTAAGTCCAATAAAATGTATTATATTGCAACATCATTTTGTTGTATATCTACCATTTTTCGTACCGTTGGTTCACTTCCCCTTTCCCCTGGGATGACTCCTGGTTTTCTGGTTGGTAGGCTGTGTTTTCCTAGGTGTTCGGTCTTCTGGACGCGTTCCTATCTTCGTTTTTGCAGCTCATAATGTGGTTGGTAGTCTGTCATTTTTCCCAAAATTTGTGTGTTCCTTGCAACACTGCCGTGCACAGTTTCGTCACAGGAAATGACGTCACAGATACGATCAAATGTTGTGTGTGGTTGCCAGCATTCAGTCGGCAAAACTCCCTTTTTTGAACGACTGTATAGCGCACAAACGACGCACCAACGAGAAAAATGTTACTGAGAAAAGTTGTTTGTTTTGATGTGCTATATACGTTTCCGTGGTCTGTGGGTGCCATTAAAATAACACCCTGTATAAGAGAGGTTCGTACGCTGGCCTAGACCAGCAGTACTAATTCAAAAATGTATCAAGCTTGTCACTTGCATACATGACATGTTTCTATAATTCCCTCCCCTTCTTGTTTGTAATGAAAATTGCCTCGCAAAAAGAGAGTAAACTTTATTAAAATTACAACAACTATTTATGCGCTATTCTTGAAATTATATAAAACAAAACTACGGTGATTCTATTTCCACCCTGTCACAGTCCCTTTAATCCTAGACTAAATAAAAAACCGGACACCTTGACAGTGTCGAATCTACAAATTTAAACTAATAATTTCGCGCAACAAGGTATCTACTTGGGTTGTCACCAACGGATAGATATGTTATCCATGAAATATCAATCCGGAAATTTTATTTCACAGGTACCTGTCATAGAGTAATCTTTACGCTGTAAATATCAATTTTTTAGGTCTCCCATTGGAGACATCTGGGCTCATAATTTTGAAAAAAAAAATATCAAGAAACAATCAAAGAGCTATAACAGTAACAGAGCCGAAATATTTTCTGCAATTTTTTTATGCATTTGTTTCTTCTAATATATATATATATATATATATATATATATATATATATATCTGATATTACATAACTTCCCTAACAAAAAATCCTAAACTTTGAATAGTGATCAAAATCAGTTTGGCCCTAGATTTAAGACATTTACGTTAGGAATGTTGAATAAAAATACACGAAACATAAAATGTAACTTGAAATGTACTGAAAACAATGTTTTTTACCCGAGCTATCATTTTTCTTAGGTAAGTTATCATAATTACCGCAACTGTCTAGAAAGGCTAAAAAAATGACCGCCATTTTAAAACGAAGTCAAGTTTAGGAAAATACTACCCTTGCATAGGAGTTACAACAAAAATATATGTATAAAGAAAAAAGTTGACCATTTTATCAATTATCTTTTTGGACCTTGGTATTAAATAACCATATATTGCTTTAGACCTAATATCAATTAAGAGATGCAAGTTTTACTTTTTGATTAAATTAGTGCATATATTGCGTATCAGTGAAAGTTTTAAAAAAATATATCAAATACATTCACAGAGGTTGGATTAACCCCAGAGTCGGTTGTATGTAAGGATAATGTTGGAAAAATTTTCGCTTAAAATAATTCACACTGAGAATCGAACCTGGGTTTACTACGTGGCAGTCCGATGTCATATTTTCTCTGTTTTTCTCATATATCAGTTTTTACTCAGTTCTATATTTTTCCATTCACATTCAGAACATAAACATCCATGTCTTACTCGGGATTCGAACCCGGGACCCCTGCTGTCGTAGCGCGCTGTGCTAACTACCTCGCCCCGGAGGTAAAATACTAGACTACTGGGACTCCTTATTCGTCGAAGAAAAGCTTTCACAATTATGTATGTTATAAGCCACATATTGTTGCTGAAGGAATCTATATCATCGTCTGGAATTTTGCCACGAAATGGTAAAATCAGCTTTTGGCAATGAAGATGGCAATCGACCCGAACAGCAAAACCTAGGATATAAAAACCAGTGCTGGAGACAAGGGTTTTACGACCTGTCAATCACTAATTGCCGGAGGCGTGTTCTTGAGGAGTCAGGAAAGCGAGCCTGGACAAAACATCTGGGTGTTGCAAACGCTGTGCGCTCCCTGCCGGCAGGAGGAAGGCGAATTCGGAAATGCCGAGTCTGCTGCCACGCACGTGTCAGCAGTAAGAATAAGCGTCAAATTTGCTCCTGCCACGTAATTCGTCTGCTAAGAGGATGTTACAAATCTTAAGAACAGATTAAAACGAGAGAAATGTAAGTTTATGATTAGTGGGAATGAATGTACAGGTAATTTAGAATCTTTTTCTTTAGAAAGCATTTAGCGATATTATTTTAATGCTAACAGAACCTAACCTAACTACGAGAGCATTTAGGTTTATTATTATAAGAATGCTGAGGGACCTAATCTTAAAACATTTTTGTGAAAGTAATCGCTACAACTTCACAGTATGTGTTACAGACGTAATTGCATACATAGCATGATGAAATCACGATAAGACAAAGACCGAGTCTGCTGCCACCACGCGCATCTTTTTTTGAGATTCCAGCAGAGAAAGATCGTGGCAGCAGAAACTACCATTCGGAAAAGGCCTTTCCATGATATACCTTCTTAAACAGTGGAAGAGCAAAATAAACCTCCAAAATTTAGAAAATGCAACAAAAACTTAAAAAGATTACTGAAAAATGATCGAAAAGAAAAAAAGGCCGAAAAATGCAAAACAAATAAATAAAAATATTAACACCATTAAGCCTTGTTTCCATGATTATGAAAAACTAAATATGCTGACCAAGGCAGTAATTTATTTTATTAAAAACAAACTAAACGTAACGTTTCAACCTTCTAGCAAGGTCTTCTTCAGACTCTGTATCAAGTAGAAGACCTTGCTAGAAGGTTGAAACGTTACGTTTAGTTTATGTTTTTAATAAAATAATAATAATAAAAACCCGGCACTTTTTTCGTATATAGAGGTCCTTGTAACTGCAGACGCGGTGAAGCCTAGGTCACTTTGAACAATTCCTCCTAGGCAACCATTTATGTAACAGACTACACGATACCCTGAAGACGGAGGCAGATTCAGCCTCCGAAACGTAGGTAAAATATTTTATTTGTAAAAATTAACAGTGGTTAATAGTCCAAAAACTCCATGATGAATAAATCACCACTGAGTAGCTACAAAGAAGAATGATAAAGTATATCATGAATCGTGATAGGGCCCCGAAACTGATGAAAAATCCTATTTTTTTCTGAGTTTTGAAAACAATGCTGTACCTGATTGCAGTCCTTTTCCTTGATTTGTTTGTTTAAGTCCACTTCATGCACAGAGGGGCTAAAGCATTCCTTTTCCATTCAGTTAGAACCAGACAAAAATGTTTTTATTTGGTATTTGTTTTTGTTTTTTGCATTTTTAGGCCTTTTTCAGTATTTTTGGCACCTTTTGTTGCATTTTTCTTTATTTTTTACATTGTTTTTCCTCATCTGCTGTTTCGTGAATTTTAAATACATCTTCTACCATAACTTACAAATTAAAATTTCCTGATATGGTCTTTCCAGCAAGTTCGGCGGGATTAATCGAAAATACGGTCAAAGCGAAAGCACAATATTATTTTTAACTGAAATGTTTGGCAATGTATTAAATATTTAATTGCGGTAAATTTTTTTAACCTCCAGCATACTTAAATACTCTGTGTGAGACCTACTGTGAGGTTCCCTTGCTGGACACTATTATCACTTTTTACAGAATTGTTGTAATTCACCCCAAATTTTGCAAACTAGAAAAGGCACCGCCGTTTTCTCGCAGAGGCAATAACATGCTAATGTCCTTTCTTGTAAATGAGAATTGAGCCACAAATTTCAGGGCTGGTCCAGGATCGGATGTCGGTGCCAGATAAATATGAGGCAGTGTGCGAATTAACGGAGGCAATGCCGGGGATTCCCTCCTCCACAAAACAAATTATCCCCGCAAAGGAAAATTATTTTTATACCTGCCAGGGATGCTCTTATCCTCTTCAAAGAAAATTAAATTGAAAGGATATACGAGGTAGTATAACATTTTGTAACAAAAGCAATAGAAATATCATTCGTGTCCATTAATGGTCCAGTAGCCAAAGATTACCCTGCTGAAAAGATTGTGGATTAAAGAAAGACACCATTCTGTAACTGAACAGCTCGCAGAGCCGAAACAACAGCAGGCTGTTTTCCACTTAAGTTTTCATGGAATTGAGCTGAAATTTTACGACGGGGTGCTGATAAGTATTGGACCTTACCCAGAAAAAAATGAGCTAGGAGGCTGAAATTCGTTGGGTGTACTGCATAATTCTTCTGTATGTAATGGTGTAAAAATTGACTTCTATGACTTTAAGTTCCCTTTGTTTATCAGGTACAACGTGAAAATGGCAGCACCTCCAGAAAAGCTCTCCAAAGACGTCATCCTGCTGCGTGACAATACCTCGCCACACACTGCAAGTGAAACAATTGCGACACAGACCTCCTTAGGCTTTCAAGTGTTGCCCCATCAACCTTATTCGCTGACCTATCATCTGTTTCCCCATCTGTAAAACACCTAATGGGACAATGATTTGAAACATGATGACGATTTGAGAGAGCTTTTCTGGGGATGCTGCCATTTTCACTTTGGACCTGATAAACAAAAGGAAGTTAAAATCATATTAGAACCCATGTTCTAAGGTGCTTAGAACAGCAATTTACTTACTGGTAACAAATTTATACAAATTTGCATACCGGTCACAGGCAAGATATCCGATGGAGGCCCATACTGGTTTACACGATCATTTCAAAGAAACCAAAATTGAAATCTACGCGATAGCCTAATCTAGAATCCGAACTACCATGTGCCTTTAACCAGGTATCGAACTGAGGAACCCTTGGTTGCAAGGCGACGGTGTTACCACTACACCATCGAAGCCTACTAAACTTTTCATAAGTGTAATTTTCACACTTCATCAGCTTTACTTAATTAATTTCGTAATGAATTATACCCCCACACATTCATCTCAGCACAATTGAACATACAGAGCATTCCGTGACATTCGCTACGAGACTCGGCGGCAAGCGGCCAGGCGGTCAGCGCCGGGCCGCTTGCCGCCGTCTCTCGTAGCGAATGTCACGGAATGCTCTGTATTATAGCAAGAGCTCGAACAAAGATTTCTTCAACTAGAATAGAACCTTTACAGGTACCATACATGGAAAAGATAGTCTATTTTTCTATGCCCCCTTACTTTTGTCTTCTTCTCATATTGCGAGTTCACAACTAACGTGTTTGCTTCCTCTACACTTTCACTTTTTTCACTAATTCCTCAGCTAGTTGTTATTAGAAGTTTTAACAAAACCCTTTCAATTATTTCATAGCGTCGTTGCCTTGTAATCAAGGGGTCCCGGGGTTCGATACCCGGTGGAGGCACGTAGTGGTTCGGATCCCACTTTAAACTGTAGGTCCAGTCCCGATTAGCCTTAATGTGCATAAAATGGACTTAAAACACCAAATCAATCCAATGCTTTCCCTTATTTCGATTCTCCCCTCTCTTTCTTTGCCCTCTCTCTCCAGACAGAATGTGGGAAAGTTCCCATATTCTTTATTTGCGTATTTCCCCCCATTCTGCGCTTCCGTCCTCCATTTTCGGTTCGACTTGTGTCCATCCCCCAATCTGAACCAGGCCAATCTATCTTCTGCCCCCAAATAAGTACACACAGTTCCTCCTTCCCCATTTCCAGTGCATATCTTTGCTCGTGGTAAATATATTTTTCCGCAGCATTTCACCAGACTTTTTCTGTTTGTAATTAATGTATTTCCAGTCTGTCAGGTCTGCACCCCCTGCTCCCTCTTCCCATGCCAGGGTGTCTACGAAAATAACCAATCCAAAATTCTACTCTTTTAACATTATTTTCTCTCGACCTTTCTTCGTTTTTCTCTACCTTTATATATTCGACCTCTACTGAGGTAAAGTTGAAATTAGCAATTAAGAAAATAAATATTTTTTTTTATTTATTTAATGAAAAATCCACTACCAAAAGACTGTCTGGCTAAGATGAAAACTGAAGTTGTACTTTAACAAGAGAATGACTTGCTTATCTATTAATTTATGTAATAATTAATGCTCCCTTCCATGTAGTACACCCTGGACTGCATTTGGAAGACCAGCGAGGCTCTGGCCTCTGGAAGGTGAGGTGCAAGGAGGGCCACGGCCCCCCTGGAAGATGAAAGTCAACCAAAGGTAATCTACTTCACACACATAATTTCATTTCTGTCACAATAATATGTGTTAATTATTACATGAACATGAAAAGTTTGAATTGAAGCAATGTTTTCTGAGGGGACAACACTATTATGAGGGAAAATGTGCCTTGTTTGCCCCCCTGGAAAAAATACCTTGCTTGCCCCTATCTGGAAAAAAATCCTCCGATGTCGATGCTTATCTTCATCTTCGCGATTAGCCAAAAGGGGAAGTAAAATAAATGAATCAATCATTGCGATAGCAAAAATTCTTGATCACAAGTATAATATGTATATTGATTTTTATTGACTTCTTGATCTACTTGTTGATTTCCTTATTATTATTTTTTTACTTTCTTGACTGGTAGACACGATATACGCTCTATAATTCTGTCCTTTATTTTCCATTGTCTCTCATATCCCCTACATATCTGTGATTGCACACAATCTTTACATTCCCTACCACTCCATAGTCATCAAGTCATTTATTGTGTGCAGGACAATTTGACTAATTGCCTTGTAATAAAGAGCTTCCAGATTCGAGTCCCAAATTTCTTGGTTGGAACTACAATTACAACCGTAGGTCCAGCTCCGATTATTATATCTGCAAATTTGATCTGGTAAAGATCAAGCGTAGCAACGTCATGTGCGAGCTATTTAGGCCTATCTCATTGACTACTATTGTAGTGCGTGAGCTTGCCGACAGAGTGTGCACCATTGCGGAAGTCTTTACATATCCAGTGTTAACATTTTCCCTCTCCCTTTCCTCGTAACTGCGTATTTCAGATTGGAGGGATTTTTTCTTTCCCATCGCTACTTGTCTTTTAGGTTGGCAACAGTGCAGTCAGTGTTGCCAGCTCGGAATTTCTTGATATCACTAAGATACTCGGTTTATTGACAGTAGGGTATTTTTGTTGTTTCATTCGCTTTCCAGGGCCAACACGTCGACGCAAGTAGAAGATCGTAGAACACGAGAGGAGATACTGGACGAAATTGTAATGCCATGTGGATACTTCGAGTTCGATTTGGAAGTAAGGGCTGCTCGAAAAGGCTGAACTTGTTACAATTTGAATTTAAATAACCGTTCTCCGCCGGAAATCGAACCAGAAATAACATTATTGCAATCCTCCCCGGTGACCTGCAACATTGAATGGTGTCGTTCACAATCTCGACACTGAAGATTCCCGGCTCGAGTCCCGACTCTGGCATGGGTGTTGTCGATGCCCAGTTTCACCCAATCGTCATATATTCTTGCCGTCACACTGCGACGCCTAGGGTCCCGGGTTCGAATCCCGGTCGGGCTTGGTTGTTTGTGAATGTCCATTCATCAATTTCATCATTTCATCACTCATCCCCATCTTCGCAAATTAGCCAAGAGGCACAAAACGCGAAGTAAAATAAACTAAATCAATCAATCAATCAATCAATTCTTGCCGTCACCATCAACCTACCCAGCCAATCTTTGCTTACCTCCTGAATTGTTTATCGGAACGATAAAGTGAAAGACCCTTACCTGGGATTCGAACTTACGATCTCTGACTGCGCAGCACGTTATTCTCTCCGCCAGAGTTGAGTAGTAACGTGCCGCAATTAACGTTTTGGTACTTGTGATAGCAGCGCGTTACAGAAATTTCATGAGTAAATGCGTTTGAAACTCGGAACCGGAGCATTTATTTAGGCTATCAGAACGAAGGTGGCTTTGTTGTGTTGTTTTAAACTTGTGCATCTAAATTTGAACTGGGAAAATATGCAATTCAGAGAATTTGTGCAAACAGTCAAATGTCATTATTCTATGACAATGTAACCGTAACCCATTACTTTTGTAAGGAAAATAACTGTAAAGCGTTGCTTTTGAAAGGGGAGTAACTGTAACGGGGTTACTTTTGGGAGCGAAGTAACTGTAACCGGTTACTTTTGGGAGCGAAGTAACTGTAACGGGTTACTTTTGGGAACGAAGTAACTGTAACGAGTTACTTTTGGAGAGAATTAACTGTAACGGGTCACTTTAGGGAGCAAGGTAACTGTAACGGGTTACTTTTGGGAGCGAAGTAACTGTAACGGGTTACTTTTGGGAACAAAGTAACTGTAACGAGTTACTTTTGGGAGCAAAGTAACGGTAACGGGTTACTTTTGGGAGAGAATTAACTGTAACGGGTCACTTTAGGGAGCAAGGTAACTGTAACGGGTTACTTTTGGGAGCGAAGTAACTGTAACGGGTTACTTTTGGGAGCGAAGTAACTGTAACGGGTCACTTTTAGGAGCGAAGTAACTGTAACGGGTTACTTTTGGAAGCGAAGTAACTGTAACGGGTTACTTTTAAGAGCGAAGTAACTGTAGCGGGTCACTTTATGGAGCAAGGTAACTGTAACGGGTTACTTTTGGGAGCGAAGTAACTGTAACGGGTTACTTTTAAGAGCGAAGTAACTGTAGCGGGTCACTTTAGGGAGCAAGGTAACTGTAACGGGTTACTTTTGGGAGCGAAGTAACTGTAATGGATCACTTTTTCTGAGTAGCTTACTCAACTCTGCGTCACAATTTCGCCATCGGAGAACATAATCACTTAAGTTATGAGTTATTGTTTTAAGTCCACTTTACGCAAAGAAAGGTTAATCTGGACTGGACCTACAGTTTAAAGTGGAATCCGAACCTCTATGCCTCCACCGGGACTCGAACCAGGTACCCGTTGATTAGAAAACATAATCTGATCGGTCATATTACCCCATGGCGGGCGTGTGCATATAAGGGAATGACCCACCTTCCCTATTTAGATGTGCGAAGATGAAAAAGTAAAAGCAACAATAAAGCGCCCGTCAAGACACTGGGAGACCAAAGAAAAATTGAAATCCAGGGTAGGAAATCATCAATAAATCATAGTGTGGGAAGGAAACCATCGGGTGTCGAACTACATCGTGAGTCTAGTACTCATCATATTAATTGTCAGAATGCAGACCTACACGTTGCTTCTACTTTGAGTTGGAGTCGGGCATCTCGTTTCGGGTTGCCCGGGTCCTTCTGTCAAAGCAAGTACGCCCTTGCACTCCCTCCCCCTGAAAATTTTAACGGGGCGATTTTTTAGACAAGATTGTTCGTGAGGACCTATCCCCCCACCCTGGTTCATCCGCCAGAGAACACAGCTAACTAGAGATGGACGATATCGGAAATTTGATATCGCGATATATCAAGAGAATATCGTCAAACAGGTACGATACGATATGTTATCCGTATCGTGATATATCGTCTGCACGATATATATCGCCAACACGATATATATCCCCAAATATCGTGACGATATGACGCCGACACTATATGTACCTAACGCCAAAATATCGTGACGATATATCGTCTACTTGATATCGCCTGGACGATATTTTTTCAATATCGCGATATGTTATAAGGTCTCGTCATTTCTAAATTGGGTGGATTTCCGATCTGTGGGTGAAGAAGTAAATTTGAGCGAAAGTAACAATAACCTATACGCATTAAGTTTGTTTTTAAGCCCACTTTATGTTTTAACCATGACTTAGCCTACAGTTTAAAGTGGTATCCAATCAATTTTGCCTCCTCCGGGTATCGAACCCGAGTTGGAAGGTGACGGAGGTTGCCATCTGGGAGGGTGTAACCTAGCCTCGTAACGCCAGTCAAATACATCGTTGCAAATACGCAACACATGGAATCAAACTCTTGTAAACCTTTCCTGTGCGCGTTTAGTGCACTATTTGTAAACAACGCCAGATACGAGTAGGGAAATGGTATCTCGGTTGGTACTACTGTGGAGGGGGGGGGAGAAACCGAAGCCTCTGCCTGGCACAAGTCTCTCCCGTAAACCGCTCTGGGCAGATACTGTGGCGCTATACAAGACCGCCCCTGCGATTGGTGGATTCCGCCGATGACGTGTCTCCCCGTTGCCATTGGCGCGATAAAAATAGTCGTTCGTGGAGCTTCGAGTAGGCGAGACACAGCAAAGATTGTTCTCCGTGCGTTGTGTTCGTGGCGCATGGCGTCTGTGAAACGGCGACGTGTGTAAAAACGTGTGATCATTATGTGTTCGCATGTAACCATAGCGGTGCTGTGACTCTGTGCCTTTGAAACAAGCGAGTGCCTGTGGAAAAACCAGTGAACATATCGCGGGAAGAAGTCATTTTTAGTTCGTTCAAGCTTTTTGAGGGAAAGAATATAAACATTTGATGCCAGTTGCTTCAAATTCGTCATCGGAAATGAGTGCCCGCGTACTCAACCCGCAGTTTATGTCCGATATGCGAAGAACCTTCCGCGACTCGCCGCCAGGTGGCGAACGGGAGAGGGTGAGGCGAAATCTGTTCGGCGTCACCCAGGAAGAACAAGAAGAGAATCGTAAGATCGTGAAGCAGAAGCTGGAAGAGCAAGCCGAGAAGAGTAAGTTGGAGTGGGAATACGATTTTGTCAACGACCAACCCCTCAACATCCCGGGAGGGCGATTCAAGTACACGGCGGTGACCACAGAGACCCCGGTGCCACGGGCCTACGAACTCCGGCATCTGTCGACGGCTGCTGCTACACCCGCGAGACACGAGCCGGCAACTCCCGACGAAGCGTCACCGCCGAAGGAAGAGGAGGCAAGTCCCAGCTCGACGTCTTCGGCGGAAGGCGAGCTTCTCGATGGACCAGCAACGTCACAGCAGGGAGGATCGACGGGGAGCAACACTGCTAGACAGTCCAGAATGACAGGTGAATATTATTTTTTTCATAATAATTATTATTAGTAGCAGTTGTGATTAAATCATCGTGTACCCCTTGTGTTTGTCCAGATTTTTTTAGTATAAATAAATGCCAAGAGAATGGGCCATTTTTGCTGCAGAGTATGTTCACACACACACACACACTGGTGCCACTAATCAAGGAATTCCTGGCAGGGATGCATTTCGATGCTTCAAACTCCACTGTAGATCAGAGCCCAATTAATTTGACTGTGTAATCAGAGCTTTAATCCTGTTTTCTTAAAAACAAAAACTTGTGGTTCTTTTTTCTTCATCTCTTTATTGCAGTCATGATAACACGTTCTCATCCTCTTTCTATTGGTTTGTAAATGAATGGGTTGTTCCATCGGAGAAGGTGTTCGTTCGTATTTAGGTGGGGTGTAAGGTTATATTTAGAACCAAAATGACAAAAAATTGGGCCTTTGTGAAAGATTTTAGGTGGGGTATTGGGGAAATTGCGGGAGAGTGTTATGGGGTGTGTGAATAAATTACTGATTTAATCACAATATATAAACCAGAAACAGCTATGTAGCAGGCACATTACTAATTTCTTCAAGTCTATATTCGTCTGATGATTAACAAAATCAGAATATTCTTCACGTGCTAATAGTCACAAATACAAAACATTGTCAGGATTGTAACAACGCCGCCGGTACTTTTGTTTGCACCAGGAACTACATTCAAGCAAGAAACGAGACAGATGCAAGCTTACTGAGAGATCGATAACAACCCACGCTTCCCTCTCACACACGCTTTCCTTTTAAAAAGAGCAGGGATGTGGGGTGAAGGGGGGGAGACGACGCGTGCTATGTCAGTTTTGGGAGAGTGGATGGAATAGAACGAAGCTTTCCTGAATACATGAATAGCTAGGTGATGATTTTTCGTAAACAATTACATTTAGTATTGGCATTCGGTTAGTATTTCAAAATACGTTGAGGCAATGTTTTTGTAACAGTTTGGACATCATGTAGGACAAGGAAAGTTGAGATTTGTTGATGAGATAGGAGTTATCAGAGATCTAAATGTTCTTGTAAACCTGTTTGGTTGAAACCGTGTCGTGGCTTGTAGATCCAGTACGTTAAACGTACTGAAGATAGACGAAATACGTAGTTTCGCAGCTGAAAATCTTTCTTCCATGCAGTAACTTGTTGATATGATCTTACAATAAATAGTATTTTAATATTATTTTTTTCATGATTATATAATCATGTTATTTCAAAATATTCGAGGATGTTGTTCACAAGTACCTGAATGCTTGAATTTCCAAAAAAACACATCAGTATTGTTGGTCTATATCATCCCCCCCTCGATCCCCCTTACTTCGAGCACTTATCTTAACAACAATCTTGTATTAGTGATTACATTCCTGCATGTGATCATGAAATATCAAAGAATAGCCACTTTTTTCCCACCAATACTCAGCTTTTAGGAAGAATTGTATCCCCTGTTCCACAAGAGCTCTCTGATTATGACCAATTCCCCCTTTCACGCTATGAAGTTTGCAAAATTGCATTCACATTCACTCAATCCTTCAAAATCCGTACAAAAAACATTCACAACGCACTTCAGATGCTTTATTGAGACATGTTTTGCATAATTTCATAAATTACACCCCCCCCCCTTCTTTGGTTAGTATTGCGAATCCATCAACACTGTTCAATCATCCTAAAATTAGTTCCTAGTCGAAGCAAATGATTCAGGCCTTCATGCATGTTACAGTAAAAACCTGTGTATACTTTTGTAGTAGAAATTCAAAATATGAAAGTTGGAACGGTGATGGAGAATTTCCTTTGACTTCGTAACAGCTTGTTGTAAGGCTATGTTAATATTTTGCCTCTCTTTGTAGTTTTTCTTACCTATTAAGTTATGATTCATTTGTAATACTTGAATGGCTATATACGTGCTACTGTTCTTTTGTGGATGGAACAGTGCGTGCTGCCATCTCTGAAGAAGGCCCGAAACGTTTGGTTTCTTGATTGCATGTATTATGTAATCCCGTAGAACAAATTGATTACCATGTTTGTTACACATTGTCGCAGCCAGCAGCACGATGCCAGAGAGCGTCAGTCTTATCTGCTTTGATTGTTATCCGGTGGTGGCAGCACCTCCGCCGAGTGTCGACTTGTAAGCTTGCTGAAGTGTTGCCATCTACAAAAATTAAAAACTGTTTAGAATACGTCAGCTGATGATTGAAATTGTTTGTGCGATGTTTATTTCTGTGCTATTTATCCTACAACTGTATGATGGTTATAAGTACAACTATGCACTGAAATATCTTATGAGTTA
The DNA here is from genome assembly GCF_977018435.1 of Lepisma saccharinum. Classification (NCBI taxonomy): domain Eukaryota; kingdom Metazoa; phylum Arthropoda; class Insecta; order Zygentoma; family Lepismatidae; genus Lepisma; species Lepisma saccharinum. The sequence goes on along the minus strand of NC_139229.1, from coordinate 200,376,065 downwards.
GTGACCCTATTTGGTAACGTTTTGCATGCGACCATGTACGTCCGCAGGGGAGGTAGAGGGCCAAGCAAGGCTTCATCCTCAAATTACTGCTGCCTTGGAAGTTATCGTAGACTGATGGTTTGTATCAGCCCCTTATAATAATTAACTAACATTACTGTGACTAAAATTAAATTATATCATTGAAATATTTAATACGCTGACATCTATTTTCACCGGGGACACTTACCCCCTCCCCCCTTCCTTGGTGAAACCCATGCATGCGACTGGGATCACAATCGGAAGAAGCCTGTGTATTTCTACTTTGGTTATTTTATGCCGATTTTCTACTACTTGAACACGAGGACTACTGGTGAACGTATGAAATGAATGATCTGACAAACATAATTACATATCCATGTCTTGCCCAGTCTTCAAATCTGTGACGATGAGCTTCGTAGCCCCTTACGCTGACATTTATTTTTACACCTGAGTGCTTCCCTCTTTGTATTCTTTATGTGCTTACTTGTTTTACTAACAATTTTTTTCATCCATTTGTATCATCGTGTCATTTCTAATTCTAATTCAATTTAATATAATTCATTCTATGTAATAATATGTACCTCTCTTTATAATGTAAATTAACTTTAAAGGCTAAAGATAAGCTTTGGAAAAGTAACGCGAAAATATAACCTTATTTCCACAAGCATCATTGTGCATGCATTCTTTTACAAAGTTTGATGTATGTACAGTATATAACTTTACACATTTCAAGTTTTTCGTTCCAACACAGATCTTGGAATATATTTAAATCCCTGTCCGCAATTCAAAGCCTTGTTTTGGTAAGGAACCAGTGTAGCTTGGAAGTTAACGCCCACATTTAGACCCACGGTGAGTGAGTTGAGATCACTGTGTGTGGGGGGAGAGGCAAACCAGAAATCGGCTTCAGCCAGCGAGATGTTCCTGCGACGTTGCCAAGTATTCAAAACAAACTTCTGAGTTTGTCGATTTTATCTACTTTGACGCACAGTGGAGCCAGGATGAGTTTTAAAAAATTGTTCGATAATAGCCATGTGGGGGGTGTTAACACTGTTGTTGCTGTTTGTTTCTTTGATTTGTTAGCGTTCGGGAAAGCATGACTTGGCATTGGTATAGTTGAAGGAAGGTGATCACGTACTGTCATGTAGTACTTCAAGCTTATAGACGGTCGAATTCGTACAGATGTCTTGTATTTATAGACTTTGTCGAGACTATTTTACAAGTCGTGACAATATTAAAGCGGCGGCCTTCCTTATGTTCAGAATCATATTCTGTAGTTAGTGATGATCTAAACTACAATGCATCCCTCTCATTATTATTATTATTGGTGATGAGGTCCAGTTCAAGTACACACCAAGAAAAGTTTTTACCCCATGTACATCATGCATTGACTCATAATGGCATAGTCGTGGTGTTACATTTAAATTTTGTTTAAATGGCCACAGTTGAAACTCTTATCTGTGCTATATTTAGTTCTATTATAACGTAATGGACAAGATTATGCCCGTAGAAAGGGATTATGATATGTTTATCCCTCTTCAATTGGCCAAGGCTTCGTTGAAAAGATCATTGGATGTGTGGTATGAAAAAATTAACACCGACTGCCTTTAAACTCAACTCTTTTAAAATGAATAATTTTCTCACGACATTTCTCATCGCATTAAAGCTTACAACATGAACATGTATGTACTCCCCCTCCCCGCCTGCGTTTAAGGGATGCAATCTGGCTGGTTATTCTCAGGTTAATGGCGCTTTTCTCTCTATTCTTTAACGTAGCATTGCTAAAAAAGGGAGAAAAGGCATTATGATGGACAATTTGCCCATACTATAATCGATAACGTTGGTTGTATGGATTCTAAACGACCAACCGTAGAAATCGGAGCCTGGGACCTTTTATAAAACAAGCAAGCTCGCCTACACTAATACTTATTTGGCCCAATAATTGTGCGATCAAGAGCCCAATATATTGTAACTGTTAAAGTTCAGTTAACTTTCTTATGTACAACCCACTTTATACGGCACATTCCCTCTGACATACCAACTGTAAATTCACACAGCAGACCATAGTTTATTTAGGGAATCTCTTGAACCTACCCCTCCCATTTTCCTCTTTCACTTAACCCCAGAAAAGTGTTAATTTTTTTCACATTTTTCTTGAAGCTTGTAATAGTGTAGTCCGAACCTTCACCATCAGAAAATAAAAAATAATTACATATCAAACTGCGGGTGACATCTATCGGTAACAAATTGAAGGCAGTAATGGCACCAGAGAAATGTGGTTTCTGTAGCTGTTATTACCCCCCTTTTATTCAACAAACAAAAATACTTAACCAGAAGCATGCATTCTAATAATTTTGATATAAAGGTCATACTGTGTTCAGGTGATTACACCTTTCGGTCTCCCAACTACTTACTGCTGGTGACACACGTGGTTCAAACTTCTGCTGAATCTACTGAACCTCATTCTGCACTTAAAAATGTTTTTACAGACTAACAGAACTTACATCATATCGGCCAATACTGCATTCGAGATGATCTGCATAAACTTGGCGAATGTTTTTACCGCTTGACTCCCTTTTCCTTCTAAAGACGAATTAGCGTCAGTGAGAGGATAGTATTCAGCCATCACAGTGTGCTAAGTAGCACTTTTGTAAGTCTTTCTCAAACGTTCTCGAGAATAGAGGGCAGTAATGACCGTGTCACCAACACACTACGAAGTCAACATGGCAACACTGGAAGCGAGCCCCCAAGACTTCAACCATAACTCCTTTAACTCCATCTCGTGATGATTAAGGCCAAGGGGGACATTTAGAGACTCGCCGAGGTTTACACTCGCTGGAAACACTGCACAAGAGGCCGAGCGAGCGCTCGGCCAAGTCCACAGCTGCCTCCCTCGTCCACTTAGCGGCAATATAATTTATGACTGTTGATGGGAGCGAGGAACACCCAAACCCTCGGTCAACTTTCTTGCAATATGAGAGTTGCTGTGGCGTCTGGAAAGAAGCCACGAGATGGGAGAGAACTTCTCCCCCTGAGATATCTGGAACAAGTTCATGAAATTTAAATTTTGAATTTGTATTGACATTTCTAGACTTTCGTTTTCGGGATCTAGAAAGTGCAGAAATCATTTACGGAAGTCGGAAACTGACATTGACAATACACGCGACGGTATTTTCAATTACTTTTTTTTTCTGCAGTATCTTCATGCATCAGGGATACCATGAAGGAGAGCAGAGAAAGTGATCTCTATATGTTTTTATTTACTCCATTATTTTATAATGATAGTGGACTCAAATATGAACTTGTCAACAATGCCAAAGTATTATGAATTCAATTACAATTTTATGATCTGTAAAATAATTAGGGCTGAGCCGATACCACTTTGAACCGATACCGATGCTGATACTCTCACCGATACCCACCGATACCGATACTTGAAAATTGCAATAATTAAAATTTATTCAAAATATTGATCAATATTGGTGTGTAAATATTCTTCTCCAATTATATGTATCGATTTACCAAGAAATTTGCTTTATAATATTCAAGAATTGCATCAGAATATTAAAATATATATATTATGTGATAAAGAAATATAGTTTATCTTGCAAAATTGGTGCAAAAATTGGTGAAAAGAAAGTTTGAATTTTGCATAATTTCCAGGATAATTAGACTCTACGAAAGGGTTGCGCGGCATTTTTGCGGAGCTCGTGAAGGACCAAAATGCCGGGAATGTGTCGGCTGATATCGGTGGAAGAATTCCAACCGATACTTCCTGATACCGATATCACTGGTATCGGCCGATACCGATACATCGGCATCGCTATCAGCTCAGCCCTAATAATAATAATAATAATAATATTAATATAGGTAATATATATTTTCCTAATGACTAAAGATGAAGACATGCCTCACCTTCCTGCAGACAAAAATCCTTCGGGCGCCCTAGGTCGTCAGAGGAAGGAAATGAATTAACTTTACTCCCATTTTTATGTGATAAATTAAATAATAATGTATTTATGTTTTTGGGTATTTTTCAAACACCATAGCCTACATTACAGTTTACCAAAGTCTCCAACGGGGGTCATTATCGAACAGTAGGTCTCTGTCTCGTCTCGATTTTACGAAGTTTGTCTTGTTCTCGGCCCTGTCATTACAATTTTGAATATTGAGATGTAACAAACTTGTACCAATCCCTTCGAGTTCTGAGGTCTAGCGCGACTTTGGTTTAGGTTAATTTCTCGAAGGCCACACATTCTGATTGACCAGCTATCCAACGAGACGAGAGTGTCGAACAGTAGGTCTCAGTGTTTTCAGTCTTTAGAGAAGCACGTCTCACCGTTGGTCTCGTCTTTTGGAAGTCAAGGCAAAGTTCCCCGTGCATGTAGGACCGTGCAGAGGAGGCACATTTAGTGGATGTGGGGTATAGGGCCCCACATATTCTCGATCTCGACCGCTTTGGAGGTGATGTTATCAGCACCACTCTCCGACCGTCTTCACCTCCCACGGTTTCCTCCAGGTAACCACTGATTTGAGGCTGGGTGAAAACCGGAGCCGTTTTAAGTGGGGACAAGGCCGGAAAAATTCCAACCTTAATCGAATCCGGGTATCTCGCGTGGCAGTCAGATACCATACCGACTAGTCGCAAAAACCTGCCCTTCAGTCAACCGGGAAACTATCGTTTTCTACCGAATTATAAGTTTCCTGGCTTTCTCCCACATTGCTGATTTGAAAATCGCAATCTAAAAATGTGACCCATAAAGAGCATCCGAAAAGTAAAAAAAAACGCCAAATGAGAAAAGATTACACACACACACACACACACACACACACACACACACACACACACAGAGAGAGAGAGAGAGAGAGAGAGAGAGAGAGAGAGAGAGAGAGAGATAGAGAAATGTGTGTGCGAGCGTACAACCATTATATACATACATACAGGGTGGGCCAAAAGTCGCAATACATAGCAAAAAAATGCTTTTAAGTTTCCATATTTATTTATTCTTTAACGTGTTCATTTCTATTGGTTGTTCATCAAGAATGGGAGAAACGTATTGCAAACCAGTGATAAAGACGTAGAGCATATTATATAAACACGTTGTTTCTTAACACAACATATTTATTTTTCCTATGTATTGCGACTTTTGGGCCACCCTCTGTGTGTTTGTATATATATATATTATACCAGTGGCGGCTATTATATTAGGGAGGCGTTGAGGGCAGTTGCCCCCTACTTTTTGTCCCCGCACTATGGCCTCTTATTTATCAAGAAAAAGTAAATTGTCCTTCCCTCCTAGTTTTGGCACCCAATCGCCTCTTCTGTATATAACCATATAACCAGAACATTTTGAACGGCACATATATTCTTGTTCTAGAAATCGAGATTTGTGCATATTGCATGATCTAGGGCTCACGTACATTATACCATGAAGGTCTCCGCAATAATATTTCCTTCGGAAAATAGATCAAAATATTATATTATTTACTATTATTATTATTAACTACTATTTGTCACAACACAATTTACTGCAAAATTAAACCATGTGTCAGGTTAAAAAAATTAAGATGTAAGTAATTACGTTCAATTTCACAGATAATCACGCAAACACACACACACACAAATATTCATACATAATTTGTCTGTGTAACATATTCAACACGTAATTACTAGAAAGTATAATAATATCATGGCTGAGGTTGAACATTAGGAAAATGAAAAAAAACATAAGTGATGCTAAAAATCTATTGAAATGGACAGATATACAATACGTCATTGTTATGAAAAATTTACAATAACTTTGAAAGTGAGTTATTATTCTCTTTCGAAGCAAAAAAAAACTGTTCTAATCAACATGTACAACTGTTTTAAGTGACCGAAACATATACAGATACTTTTTTCTCTTACGAACACTGAAACTTTTGGCAACACAATATGGCAATTTTACGCAGAATACATAAACTAATAGTACTAACAAAACTTCTCTGTAGCAATTTACTTGAAACCCACACATGTTTATTCAAGATATTTCAAAGACCTTCACCTTTATTGACAATTTTCATGGAAATTGAAATTTGCACATCCTTTACATAAAATCAGGCGATTACTATATCGACTGTGAAACTTTGTCAGAATGTTCTGCGAAAATATGCAAGAAGATATGCTTAGTACGTATATTTAGGACTAACCATTAGATTTTTGATTTGAATTCACCAGGTTATGAGTCAGAAATATGAAGAAACATTCTATCATATACCATAACTACATATTCTATTATGAAGAGCGTGAAACGTCACGTGGAGTGAGGATACAAAAGTAAATATTGTGAACATACGATACTTTGGGTCAAATAGGCTAAAGGCTAAATATCCTGCTTATATTGAAGCGAAAATACAACAAGCTGCATAGTAGGCAAACTGCTTCCTATTTTGATCAATCGGCTTGTTTTACAGCGAATTAAAAAGAGATAACCAAGAAAGCAGAGGACACGCTTTGCCTCAATAGCAGCACAATGGATATTCAACTTGACGTCATCACGCAGTGCACTTTGGGAAGAAACACTAGGTAAAAGTTCTGATTTGTATGTGCCAAAAGCTCACCGATAGAGTAGCTGTAACCCATAGAGATGTGTCCATTTGTTTGTTCATAAATAGATTTACACTGTCCACTGTAAAACACATGAAGTTGAAGGAGAAATTTGGAAAACAAAACTGTGGGTACCAACATGAGTACATTTTATTTCTTTAAAAGCACTATGTAAAATACCAGAAAAGTTGTGAAAAAAAAAATGTGCACATATATCTTTGTGGGTCACGGTATCAACCGGGGTGTGAAATCGTTTCCTGGTACCAAGTTTTTTATTTTGATTTGCTTTATTTTACTTCGCTTTTTGTATTTTGGCTAATTTGCGAAGATGGAGATGAGTGATGACATGATGAAATTGATGAATGGACACTCATAAAGATCAATGCCCAGGCCTGGATTCGAAACCGGGACCCCTAGCGTCTAGTGTTGCCCACGAGACGAGACTTTGGCCTGTCTCGTCTCGTGGAAATGCTGTCTCGTTTCGAAAATATTCGTTTGTCTCATGACACATGGTCAATCTCGTCTCGTCTCGAATTTTTAAAAGCCTGTCCCGTCTCGTCCCGTGGGCAACACTACTAGCGTCGTAGGGCGATATACATTTTGTGGATAATTTATTTCATTAAAACTGGCAACGTGTTTACTCTGGACTATGCAGGACTCTTTCCTCCGAAAGGAACATGTTTCTCGTCATTTCACCAGACACCTCGCCCCTCCCTCACTTCCGTTCTCCGCCGCGACCTGGGAAGTTGTAGTTAGATGGTTGTGAAGAATCGGAGAAAATGCGGATTATAATTTTTATTATTGTCTTGGAATTTTGGAAGTATGAAACTTCCAATGGCGCAGAGAAGCATACTATAATAAATCAACTATCCTTTCACAATGCGAGTTGATTGATTTTATTTCACTTCGCTGTTTTGCCACTTTTGGCTAAGCGCGAAGATGTGAATGGGTGATGATATAATGAAGATACACTCATAAAGAACACCCTGACCGGAATTCGAACCCGGGACCCCTGGCGTCGTTGCACGACATGCTAACCACTCCGCCACGGAGGCCGGCATATGAACTGTTCAGTTTGAAGATTTCCGTCATGTGAAGTAAAGTTGAAGTTGTTGCATTTTTTTCTCCATAAGGAATGAATGGGATTCTATAAACATTTATTCATCATGATTTTCGAATATAGTGTATTGCTAATGGACTAGAAATCGCTTGCACTTGCAAGATGGGGAGAAATTCACACTATATCACGTGGTATGGTTATATTTTAGTAGGAGTACCCATTCCGACGATGTAGAAATAAATGTACACCTGGTACGAAACTGCCAAGTCTTCTAATATATGCAATTAATATGAACATCAAACCCAAATATGCACAAAGTGTTTCAAATCGAGTCAAATGAATTAATTCGTTGAAAGCATTTGAATTTTCCTCAAGGGAAAAAAAATATGCAAAAATTCGCCAGCGAATCATCATCACTCATCTTCATCGTCGCCATTAGTAAAAAGTGGCAAAAAACCAACGGTAAATAGCAAAACTTTAAAAACCAAGGGGGACTCCAACCAAGTATAAAAAATTGAAGGGAAGGACTTCACTTCTCTATACATTGCTAACAAAAGTAACAAGAGTGAAGTACTGGCCTGGGTTTGTAAATAAAGGTACAGAAGGTTCGAAACATGTAGGGGAATTCGTACTTGTAAGTCCCATGACGTTACTAACATCTTATACTAACACGACACCCTGTCTTTTTACTCTTGGAAACAAATGATTTCCAATTACTGACTAAATGTTGACATTCCTACAGTAGCAACCAATGCCCTGGATGTTAGCTCCCAAACAAACTTTCACACCCCGCTTGCTTCTTGCCTTTGTCCTTGAAAATGTATCAGAAAGAGGTAACTTTTGTTACAGTGACAACAGTTAGAAAATAAAGTATCAGTGAATATATATATATATATATGTGTGTGTGTTTATATATATATATATAAATATAATAACCCATGGCTTGATAGCCCTCGAAGGGCCTTGGCCCTATCTCCCGTATATATATTAATACTTACTTACAGATTAGGGGTTAATTAAGTAATAACATAAGAAAATCGGGTTTAATTTTGTAAACGCTTGGGAAATTGAAAACTGATTATTAAAGGTTATCTTTTGTTAGAGTGACAGAAGTTAGGAAACAGCTATCATGTATCAGTGTAAACATTAGATTCTGGAGAATGCCTGGATAATTTGCCCATTCTTCGCAGATTAGGAGTTTATGAACAAATGATGCAAGGAAACCGGATATTTTTCAAAAAAAGATTGATACACACACACACACATACATACATACATAGAGAATGAACTTCGATGGAAAACATACCACTTTCAAGTTTTCCAAAATGCACTTTAGATCCACTTTATGCTCAGGTAGGCAAATCGGGACTAGACCTACAGCTTGAAATAGGATCGAAACCAATGAGTCACGTGCCTCCAGCAGGAATCGAACCTGGAGCCAGGTCACTGGCACTGTCACGCTTAGCCAGTCCATTGTTCCTCAAAGACTCATCGGTTATGACGCACAAGCGGCTACAATCAGTATTCCTTGAAAAGCATAATGTTTGAAAAATACACGAAAAAATCTGACAAAGTTTGTCTATTTGTGGATCACTGTATGAATCTGTTTGAAATAGTTCCCTGGTACGAAGAAAAAGTAAACATAGTATTCGATGGAATTCTGATCATTTCCAAAGTATTTCCATGATGGAAAGTAAATTCGGCAAAATACAGAGCGTTCCCTGACATTTGGTACGAGACTCGGCGGAAAGCGGCTCGGCATCGGCGCTTGTCTTTCCCGGTGAATGGGTCCGCGACAGTCGCTTATATTAAACCTCGTAAAAATGTTTAGAGTAACAGGGTCAGTTCTGAATAAAAGAGGAAAGAAAAATAGGAAAATAAAGTATACAAAGACAATCCGCACACCATCCGTGAGTTAAAAGAGAGTATTGTACGAAAAATCGGGAGAATTACAGTAGACGAACTTGCACGTGTAAATGTCAATTTCCTTCGGAGATGCCAGGAATATGTTGCAGCAGAGGGACATCATTTTCAACACCTTCTGTAGTCAAGGTTAGTACACAATATAAAAACTGTAATTTTAATAGCCGATTCTAGCGACTGTCGCTTACCCGTTCACCGGGAAAGACAAGCGCTGATGCCGGGCAGCTTGGCGCCGAGTCTCGTAGCGAATGTCAGGGAATGCTTTGTAGTAGTATGCTTGAAAGTAGGAAATGTAAAGGTTTTTTTTATTATTTTTTTTTATTATTTTTTTTATTTTAACATACGTTCAGTGTGAAATTCACATTCAGTAAAAGCAAAATAAACATTCAATACACAAAAACCTGTCTATTTATCGTCCGAAATCACAGAGCATCCCAAAATTATCCGAACAATTTGTTCAGGGAGATTTAAAAAAGCCCTGTGAACAAAATAACACCGTTTTATTTCCCACCCCAGCACTAATAAATCATCGTTCTTGAAACAGAGATGTCCCAAAGTTTAATATATATTGTGCGGAAACGAAAAATTGCAATGAGGAGAAGTACAAGTTACAGTAAAACAATAGGTAAACAATGGTAAACCAAATAAATATAGATATAATGTAAATATGTACTGTATTTGTTCGGTTACATATATATTGAGACAAATCCATGAAGAATTACATAATTATTATAGTAACTCCATGCCTCTCCCGTATTCTGCCCGTAATTTTCCAGGCTTGTTCAAGTACGTTACTACATATTACAAGAAACTGTATAATATGTTTCCTGCCTTTCTACCTGAAATCTATTCCCTGCTGTCTGCTTTTGTTTTTCTACCGTCCCTACTTTTCATAGCTTCCAGGGCCTTCTTGCCTAGCATGCCTTGGTCGCGAATCCCACCCTGCAAGCTTGTTTACTCTGGTGGACCCGTCAGAAATATTTTTCCTCTAAAACGAACATGTGTTTCTCGTTCGGTGACCAGTAGACAGACCTCTTCTCGCCCCTCCCCCTCTGCCCTCCGCGACGAGCCTCGGGTGGCTGTAGCAGATAGGCAGAAATTTAACATTACGCATATGGGAGAATTACTTTACTGGTTCTCTTGGGAATATCAAACTTCCGATGGCGGAAAAAAAACATATGATGGGGTAGAGGATCCATTGAAGATTATATTTTCAGAAGGAAAATACAAAACTCCCATTGGTTTAGCCGTAACTTGAATTTAAAGTGGCTCCTCCATAAGGAATACATGGCATTCTGTAAATACTAATTCATCATATTTTTCAAAGACCGTATAAGGCGTAATAATCAACTTAAGAAATCGCTTCCACTTGCCAAATGGGGAGAAATTCATACTCTTCATTTCTGGCGGAGATCTTTGTAGTAGCATTGCTCATTCCGACGATATTGGAATAAATGCATGCCTGGTGCGTTATTGTCCCTCCTCCCCTTAAGCGAAGCTCTTTTTCGCTACAAGTCATGGAGGAGAGGGAGAGAGAGAGAGAAGAAAGTCGTCAAGGTTATTTTCACGAAGAGCATTGGCCTCCTGGAGGGAAGGAACCAGAGGAGGGCTTATACTTTGTCGAAACAATGCTTTTTGACATCATTATGCAGTGTCACCAACCCAAGTGTTATGCAACCAAGAATGTGATTTTGTTTAGCTTTTGACCCTTTGTTACGCATACTGGAGTCTTAAAGAATTCTTTAGGTCTTTTGCATAAACAATGTTATCGTCGGAGCTCCCCGGTGGCGTAGTGGTAACACGCTCACTGTATAATCAAGGTGTGCCAGTTTCATTAACCGGTGGATGCATATTGTGCGATGGTACGGATTCCACTTTGAACTGTTCAATTCCGATGAGTCGAAGCATCAAGTGGGCCTAAAAAAGAAAAGCTGTGACGATCTCACTAACGTTTTGATTCATTGTTTAGTGTACGTCACTTCCCGCGTGTGTTAGCAGTTAGTCACACTAATCTAAATCGAAGTTAGCTTCACACATAGGTGTGTCTAAATTCTTTAAAAATGCATTGAGTATTGAGGAACAATGTGTTTCTACCTACGCTGTAAACGAAACTGCAAGATCACAACAACCATGGACAATAAAAGTAGACTGTGTTGGATTGTGTAAAGTGATCGCAAGCAGTGCCGGCGAGTAGTGGGGACATAAGGCGGCAGTTGCCTCCCACCCCACTTTTTGCCACCTTTGCTCCCGCACTAAACCTTATCTACTAAAGGAAAGTAAAATGTCCTCCCCCCCCCCAGATTTGGAACCGAATCGCCGCCACTGCTCGCAAGGTTACATAATCACAATCTGTAGCGCCTTGACGCGACACCAGACACTTACTCTTGTTTTTGTGTTCCTTGTTGGTGAGCTAGCGAGCTAGTAAAATGATTTTCAGCGCATCTTCTACTTGAGATGGATCAGTAGTGCTATTGTTGTTATACTTTATCTATCAAAATTCTGTCTGGATACATTTTTGAAGCCAGAGAAACTATACCAGGGGCACCTTAATTTTCTTCCGCACCCCCTTCACCACCCCTTTTTCAGAACCTATGTTCAACCGAAAACGCTAACTCTTATAGTGTCATATTATGTCATGCCATCACATTGAGCACCGAATGTTAGGTATTGAAGTGAGACAGCTGTTCTTGTCTCTCCAGTCCTTCATATATGTCGTCGGCCTCCCTTGAACAAGCTTTTCTTTCCAAATTTCTAAACATGTCGTTGTTGTGCTAAAATGAAGCATGTAGCTAGTATTCTTCTGTTTCATTGGCATATTAGCATATATGCCTTCTAAGAGTTGATCAGTACTTGATTTAGTGACTAAAGCATGCGTATATGTTTCATTTTCCTTTACTTTCAACATCACGCCCCTTAAATTTCATTCCGCACCCCCTCAGCACCCCTAGATGATTAATCTTGGCACCGCCGCTGAACTAAACTGTGAGAAAGAAAGAAGTTCCTGTAAACAAATACACAAGTGGCTTCTGCGAAATCCTATTGATTGTTCCAATGGTAACTGTGCAATATTCTTGCGCGTAGAAATATGCATGTGATGAAATCGTACCACTCAACGTAGCTGCTATCTTGTTGTGGATATGTTATGAGTAGACCTCGGATTTTTATGTTCCTAAAATAGGCTTTAGAAATCCTAAAGTAGGTTCGAAAACCCTAAAATAGGTTGTAAAAATATTAAAATAGGTCATAAAAATCATAAGTAAGGCTGGAAAAATCCTGAAGTAGGTTCAAAGAAACTTAAAATAGTTAAAAACTCCTGAAAAATGCTGATTAGGTATAGTCACCGGCAATGAAAATAGGACACTTATATCCTGAAATACGCACTACCTTGCATAACGTTATGTGTGTTGTCTAACCCTACGGCGAAGGCAGAACTTACCATTGGAAATTTGCTATAAATCCACACTTCGCCGTATAGTTAGGCAACAATCTTTTTCCATGTTATCCACAGTCAAACTCCGCAATTTTGTCTGTGGGATAATCTTATATGCTGAAAATAATATTTTAACAAAAACATAGTCAGTGGTGCAAACTACGATGCTGAAATGTTAGTTTGTAAGGCGTGAATGCCACAAAGCACCGAAGTGACGCGAAAGTTAGCAAGACCACACAGATCAGACCACTTTGGACTGTGCAGGTAACAGTGGCACTAGACATTTTGCTTTGTTTCGAGCTTTGCAAAATCACCATGGACTTGGAGGAAGGGAAATCGACAGAGTACGTTTGAAACACGTTCGTCATTGATTTTTTCGTGAGCAAACAAAGCAAGTGCCTCTGTGTGGCATAAAGATCCTGTAAACCTTTAGAAATATATAGAAACCTTTTTAAAAAGGCTTGATTTAGGCGCATAAACCTAAAGTAGGTTCTAACAAGCAAAATAGGTTTTTAGGCAGTATAAAACTTCATCAGTTGTTGCGTTTTTTAACGAGACACTATTATTTCTTACATACCTGTAAAGGAAAAAAATAGGTTAAAAACCTAAAATGCGAGGTCTAGTTATAAGCTGTAGAGCAATGTATTCATGGGCAGAACAAGACCAGAATTAACACATAGTAAAGGAACTATTTTTCGGGAAGTCACGAGGGTTTGTTTACTTTAATTTCGTTACGGTGGATGAACATATCTTGACACGAGTACCCCTCTAATCCAGAGAAAAGATCGCATCAATAAGGAGATTTCTTCGTAAACTTGAAAAAAGAAGGCCCTCACTCCCTCCCTGGGCCAATTTGCATTCGTATTGTTTAGCGCATGCGTATTGTTGCGTACACGTAGCTGCAGAATAGAAAAGGCCAGGGGAGGATGGAGGCAGCGGGTTGAACGGTCGACTTCAAGGCAATCTACTGCGTGGTTGTTGTTGTTGTAGGGGCAAGAGTATGGGAAGATGTATCGTTTGGAGATTGTAGCCAGCAGAAGGGTTTTTGGGGCGGGGGGAAGGTACACTGGAAAGCCGGTAGGCGTGACTGAATAAGGCAACGTGCAGCGTAGGTAAAAAAAAGGGGGGGACTTCACCTGTTGCTTCGAGGCATTTTTAAAGGAATGGTCGAATATTCATGTACCAGGAGGGTTGGACGCACGGAAGAAAATGTGTTTCTCGAGCACACGCCTGTGACCCCAAGTCAGATGACGTAAACGCTCATCTCAGAAAGTCGAGATGAGACTCTTCCACGAAGTCCATGAGATTTTTGATTATATCCTACCACTTGTGTGTAATTGCTATTTTGACCTCGCCAGTAGCCGCCGTTTGTTGTTCCCTTGTGATCATGTGAGGAGTCGTCGTGGTCGGTTATCTTCGGTCTATTTGCACATGCCGGATTGTTTTACGTCCACTTTATGCTAGGATAGGCTAATTGGAACGTGACCTACAGTTTAAAGTTGGGTTTGAACCACTGTGAAATGAGCGGCGTTGACTGCAAACATAGGTAATGCCTGAATCACACGATGCTAGATGTTCTAGTTGGACTTGAACTAGTTGTACCGTACTGCCTCATCTGCTATTTTCGCCTCACACGATACTCCCGTACTTGTCGGTATACTTTTGTACCGATAAGACATTGCGAAGAGCTAACAAGCTAAAAATATGGACGAACGATTTGAATAACCTTGTAGGAAGAATAACTACTTCAGTTATTAAAAATTAAAAGAAAAGTATGGGCTAGAAATTGGCTGAAAAGAAAATATGTTTAACAAACTGTACTCAACACGGTTTTTAATGAACTCTGGTATGTATACTGTGTTCATAATCATACACGAGATTCGCAGGATTCATTCATAAAAAAAATTTTGTTCAACATGAAACGCTGATGTAACTTTTTTATTTCTCATTTACCTGCAAAGGAAAAAATAGGTTTAATACCTAAAATCCGAGGTGTAAAGATCATTTATATACCACAATATTTAGAGCAGTTCTTATGATAAACACAATAACAAATAATAACAACAAACTAACTTGTACCGAAAACTTTCTTTCCAGAAAAAAAAACACTGAAAAGAATAATAAATATTTGTTTCGTTTTGTCGGAAGCAAAGTGACTCGTCGGATCCGGTGTGCGGCTGGCCTTAGAACACAGTCTAGTCGTCAAAACCAGTCCATCATTTCCAGCCATGTAGTCAGTCCAGCGCCAACTAGGGCATTCCTACTGGAAATCCAACTCCGTGTGATTCGGCACTCAAGTGTCAACATACTTACCAATTAGTCGACTCTGGTAATTGCGTCCGTGAATGCGAACAAGGCTCTAACTTGCTGGTCCCACAAAAGGTCCTTATGTGTGCAGATGGTGTCTCCATAGCCGTAACCTTCATATGCAAATTAGTCTTCAGATAATTGTTATTACTTGTCATGATTTGATGAAGTTGAATTTTAAGTCTCCATTTTCTTTAAATTCCTCGCAAATTTTGTTAAATCCTTGTATTAAATGACAGATGTAAATGGCTTAAGTGCTGACAAATCCATAATTTCATGTTTCAGTTCAATATTTATACATCCCTCTCCTTTTGGTTCCAGTTTGCATAGGACGCAAATACAAAAATTGAGAAAAATCCAAGTAAGTTTTCTCGATTATATATTCTTATATTCCCAGAATAAGCACAACATTGGGGTCTTGTATAGTTTCCAGAATCCCAGTGCATTTATTACAGATTTTTACATATTTGAACTTTTCCCCTTCCATTCAAATGTTCAGCACAATCCTGAGAATTATCCAAATCTGATTTACAAGTAATTTATAGAGGCACTGTGACTTAACTATGCTTCTGTCTATGATCTGTCTTCTATTTGCAGCGTATCGTGCTGCAAAACCAGAGGTCCTAGATTCAAGTCTTCGGGAAGTCTTTTTCGTGTTTGAACCAATGTCTCTTTCATCAATACACCATTCGTTTTCGGCCCCTCCATGCCCCAATTTTCCTATAAACACACACAAATTGCAGGAAGAATGAAAGAGGACTGACTGCAAGGGCTACAGCCGGATTGCGCACACTTTTCCGGTTTTATCAGTGGTATCTGATAAGCCGTTGACAAGCTGTCACAATGTACAGGATTGCGCACAAAAAAATGAGGTGATGTTGTCAGATGTAAACTGTTCTAAAGTCGTTCTCACTTCTGTTGTGTTTGTTTGTGTGTGTGGACTTACACGTGTTTTTGCTGTGTTTTGCCTAACCTAACCTATCTTTACTTGCTACATTTACTGGTCAAATTATATTTTTTTATTTAATCCTTAAGAGATTTACTATTTTATTTCTAATTTCTCTCTCTCTTCTTGTCTAAAGAAAAAAAAACAGTTTTGCGCACAGACTTTAAAGCTATCAAAGTGGCAACGTTCGATCAAAATCTGTGCGCAAAACAGATCAGTGAGATTTGTGCGCAATCCTGGATCTAAAGTGTGCGCAATTCGGTTGCGGCGACTGCAAGAAAGGTAGTCCCTTACAATATATCTGTGTACGCCACTGACTTCAATAGTGTCGAATCGAGCTAAATATATGCATTAATAAGCTCAGCTCTGTATGAAATTCGTACAAATACTTCCCTACTTCCACGTACGTACCAGTCTCTGAACAGAGATGTTTGGAATTTTTAAACTCTAGGTTTATTTCATGTGCTTCACACAGATGAGTACAGATGTCCGTCCCGCTTTGCGGAAACTTGGTGGCGGGTTTCCTTCGTTTTTTAAAAACAAATCCTGAACTTCTTAGCTTCAGTTTCCGTGCCACGATAAAATCTGAGGAAAATGGGAACAAGTGTCAGCACAGAAGGTGCGCAGCTGGCATATGAGCGACCTTCAATGAAAACACCATCTGTTGAGTCTTTTTTTATATAGGGAGGGGGGGGGTCATATCGAAACCATTCTATATAAGCTGCTCTTGTTGGCATGAATCGAGCTGAAATTTATCGGCATTTTCTATCTTTTGTGTAGTGAATTTTGTTTCACTGACCCAAAATGTCGTTTAATTCGGTTAGCACATTAGATAGGGCCTCCCCAGTGGCGCAATGGTAACTTCGTCGCCTTGTAATCAAGGGGTCTCGAGTTCGATATCCGTGGTTCGAATCCTTCTGTAAACTTTTAGGTAGGCCTACAGTCTCGATTAGCCTGAAGTAGATTAAAACTAAAAAGTCAAAACAGCATATTCTCTATTTGGTTATTTCACGCCACTTTTCTGCGTATTTAGATCAATCGCGGCCATGAAAATGAAAATGATTTGGTGGAAGGGGAGTATAAAGGTCCATGCTTCACTTAGGATACGAATCTAAGACCATAACAAAAAATACTGTATGTAACATCACACTTAAAGAAAATCGCTGAAGTTCCATTTTGGTGTTATATACATACACAATGAGTCATTTACATAACTAGCTCGTATTTTTTTCAAATTTAAACCACACGAAATCAGAATAAAATTACAGAACTTTGTAATATGAATTGATGGGAGAGACATTGATTTATTCTATTCTTTAAAGAAAGGCACCCGTAGGAATTTTTCCGGCCTTGTCCACGCATAAAGCGACTCCGGAGCTCACTCAGTCTCAAATCAATGAGTACCTGGCGAGGTAAAGGCGGCCGGAGCGTGGTGCTGTTCACATCACCTCCAAAATGGCCGAGATCAAGAATGTGTGAGACCCTACCCCCACACTCCCTAAATGTGCCTTGTTTACGGCACGATGCTATATACACGGGGAACTTTTACCTTTTACGTATTGAATATTTTGAGTTGCATTCATGGCTGCTGCATTTGAGGGCTCCCCAATGGCATATGTGATCTTGAAATCGAGGGGCCCCGGGTTCGATACCCGGTGGAGGCACATAGTTGTTCCGATCACACTTTGAACCGGTTAGTCTTTCTGTGCATAAAGTGGACTTAAAAAATAAACTCAAGCCTTTTGCGATTCCTGGTGAATTTATCGTGGTGTCGTCACGACGCACAGTTTGAAAACGCGTGATCTAACCGACAAAAGCTATCCATACCTTCGCCTCCCACTTTTCAAATTTCTGCTTATGCAACCACACTCCTAAAAACACTAGTATCTGAATCTTAATCTTTATTTGCACATACTGGACATACGGTTCCGATAAGGTTACAAAACATTGTTATCTGAATAGACATTACTTGAGTCACCAAACGCTCTGTGGGAGTGTACAGAGTACGTTGATCCTTAGAATAATACTTGACCTACATTCTGTGTTGGCACAGCTGCATGCTAGTAAACATACGACGCAAAATGGCCCAGCTGAGTATTTTCGCTTGCAAGTGCTACCATTAAGTTCTGTCCTTTCACCACCTGCCATGCACTTTTGCAAGATAGTGACTTTGATCGAACGTGTCCCCTTCGATCAAAGTACTGGGCATTTTTTCCATATTCTCGACAAAGGACTGAATACGTAGAGTAGGGTTTGGCCGCAGACGTGTATGTGTTGGAGAGGGGGGGGGGGTGTACACGCACACACTATATACAAAATAAAACGAACGGTGTTTGGTCACCCGCAGAAAATTTTCTGGGGGAAAGTTGTGTTGCAACTGTTGCAAGGAAGTGTTTTAAGGGGGGGACAGAAAAAAGAATGAAAAAAAGTACTGGAGAATGATAGAAAGAAAGAGGATTAAAGAGACAGGCAAAAGAGAATAGGAAGAAGAAGAGAAACAAGTAGGAGATGGGGATATGGAGGGGAGAGAGGGGGAACAGAAGTAAAGGCGCGAAGGAGAAATAGGGAAGTGAGTGTGATACAGAAAGACCAATGTACAAGATAGGCAGGCAGAAAGAGTGAGAAGGAAGGGAGAATAATAAGAATAAAGAAGAACGGAATGGAAACTAGAAAAAGGAGTAACTAAGAAAAGAGGAAGTAAACATGAACGAAGATATACTAAAGCTAAGAAAAGAAGATCAAAAGCTAGAAACAAGATGCAACAAAATAGACAAGAGAGTTATAAATAAAAGACAGGGAGGAAGTATAAATAGAACCCCTTCCCCCGCACACACACACACACACACACACACACACACAATATATCAGTCTTGTTACAGTTTTTTTTTTTATATCCTCTTATTGGTTGGCTGTAGTCACATGGAATCACCCATCTTTGATATTGTATCTGGACATTCTAAATATGAGTTCAGTACAGTGCTATGTAAATATTGATTTCTAAGTTTCAGAAAATAATTTACGATCAGTAAGTCATAACTACAAGAAATATACAACTCTGTCAGGTCAGCTTGTGTGTTCCTTTCGTAGCATATTTTTCCACACTAATTATAGTAACCTATTACATTAGTTGTATTTTACTTAGTATTTATTGACATAGAGATGAAGAAAAATGTTTTTATATCCGTGCATCTTCTTTTCAGATTTTCTAAAGACGAGGAAACGGCCAGGACCAAAACAGTCCACAACTTCTGAACCTCCGCTTGTGAAACAATCTCGGACGCAGAGAAGTTAGTTGAAGATAAGGGGACCAATTTCACCAATATCAGATCTCCTTCAGTTGCAGTTGTACTGTAAACTTTTTTTTTTGGTTGTACATACGGTTTATGTACAAGTGTTTTTTTGTTGTTATCAGATATTAATGTATTTATTTTTGTTTCGCTTTTTCTGATCTCCGTGGTTTATTTACAGTTTGCAAAGCTAGGATATGTGGATACGCTTTTTGAAAGCATGGTTATGGTTTTGTTGGTGTGCCCGCCATTTTTGTGACGAGTCGGTGTTTGCATCACGTATTAACACTCCCAAAGGAAAACAAAATGAGAAATGCTTACAAAACTTGTATATATGTTTATATTATATAAAGAGAGGAATTTAAAATTTATTGCTTTGTATATCACAATTTCACAGCTTGGATAATATAAATTTGTTAAACATGACTCAAAAATATTAAACGTAAATGCAAACATATGTCGCTAATTTCTTTAAAATAAAATCAATTTACATCACAATGTTCAATTTGCTACTACAACCAAAATTGAATTTTGCTTGAAAGTTTTTACGTTAAAATGCATGTCTGGAATAAGATTGCCATCTATTTTTTGTGAGTGTGTATGTATATATTACATAAATATATATGGATAAGAGCTTCTCAGGGTGTCTGTGTATTTTAATAGATTTGTCATAAGTATGGCGTTACACACAGTAAAGTTTTTTGTATTGTACAGAAAGATATGAGGGTTATTATACTCACTGGTAGTATGGTTTTTATTTATTTTTCTGTAATAGAGGAAAGTAATAATATATATACATATATATAAATAAAATATTGCAAATGATATACGAGATAAAAAAATCTTACGTGTAAGCAGAGAAATGTACTCTATTAATAAGTATAATATGGTATGCAATATCATGATAGTTTTTTGTACGGGACTTGTTTATGATGCTAAAAAATATAACAGCAAACTTTATTCAGGGGATGCACGAGATGAAAATAATAAAATGCACAACCTGTAAGTTGAGGATTTGCTGTTTATTTTTGTAGAGCTGGTGTTCTATTTACTTGTACATATTAATTCTTACCATAACTGTTCTGTTGTTAATGGTCCATTTTTTCATCCATGGGAACTCAGTTTAATCCAAAGATTTTTTTCAGTACAAACTACTCAGACCATTATATTATTTTAATTATTATTATTATTATTATATTATTATTATTAACAGAAAGAATTTATAAGAGTACAGAAGCAGGTTGTACAATGAATTTGGAAGTTAGAAGGACCAAGGTTCTAACACTAATTGGCAGCTGTACAGATGGTTGTTTGTTTGATGTATTGTTGTTTGGCGGAACCAAACCTGTAAAGTCAATTTGAAAAAGTTTTTTTTTGAACCAGTGAAAATGAAATGTTTTCCCAGTGTGTAGTCTCGTTGCTTTAATCGCTCACGTTGATTAATTTCGTGTTTTATGTATTGACAACTATGCACCAGTTGCTTCCTGCAAGCTCAGTTTTATATTTGATTAGAGTTTGTGATTGGTTTTTTGTCGAAAAAAAAAAATGACTGTATAATTTGAAATGTATGTTAGGCTTATGCTGATGGCACTGGTACCATTTTCTAATTGGTTTCTAAATCACTGGAGGGTAATGGTGCTTACTAGTTTAATAAAACCCACACACCATTACGCTTGTATACGAACAAGTTATGGTTACAAAAGATGCTTCCTGCAGACAAATTTTTCAAAATTGATTTCATAATCCTTAAATTTGACAAAGACAATTGGAATCATTGTTGTATTTTATGGAAGGTATAGCTTGTTACAGATAAGATCATATCAGTGTTTTCAAATTATAATCATGTTTCACACTTGTGGGCCTTATTACACTTTACAAGATTACATCAAGTTTTGTCATCAAAAGGTAACTGTGAAGTATGCCATTTAAAGATCGTTTGAACATCACAAATTATTTATAGCAATGATTCGTTCATCAAAGTTCAACTCATGCCTTCCATATCACCACAGTAAAGTATCTAGTTTGGGTTTATAACTGCTGATGAGATAATACTGTCGTATTTCAAATTGATGCTCGACTGTTTTCAAAATTTGTATAAACTTGAACATTAAGATTGTTGATTTGTGTTTTACTATACCTAAGAAATACTGTTTATTATCATGGTTTTACAGTTACCATTAAATAATAAGTCCTATTACTAAATGTCAGCATCAGAGTAACCTTTGTCAATCTACAAGCCAGCCATAATTCTCTCCAGTGTCTTTCGTATGAATTGTAAATTTGCATTTTAAAGCAACTTTGAGACAATACAGTGACTTTTTCAGTAATGACTGAAGAAAAGTAACGTGTTCTGAAATTATGAAAGTGTATTGACTCCGGTTATTGAAGTAAAGTACAGAATGAATTTAAGGTACGTAGTTCGCAAAATGATTTTCAGCAAGCATGGGATGTTAAGATCTCGAAAACATGCTTCAGTACTCCTTTTTTTTGTGTGTGTGCCTAGAATTTTTAAGCACCTTTTTTTCTTAACGCCTGTGATGTATTACTCATTGATCTCAAAAAAATTATTATTTTTTGTATGATGTTTCATAATTAAAAAATTGTAAATTGTTGTATAGAAAAAAGGGTAAAAAGTACTGGAAAAAAGAATAGAGAATAAAGCTTCTTTTGTTGCAAAATATTTTTCTTTTAATTTTGTACCTAAAGTATTGGAAGTCATTAATATTTGGTAGTTGTTACAATATCTAGTTCATTGTTTTGTATTGGTTGGAATCCCCAGTTTTCAATATTTGATATATTTATTGTGTGTAGTTGGGGTGAAAACTATTAATACTGTTTCCAGCTTTCTTGGCTAACAGAATTTTGTTTTTTGTTGTTTTCCAAACAAAATAAAATGATTCAGCAGTACCAGTATGGCATTGTGGTTGCAAGGAGATGATTTTGTCACTTGGGTGGAGTTCTGAGTAGATGCGGGAAGCTTGAACGAAAATGTTCTCATGTTCATAGGAATCAAGACCAATAAATGAGCATTACATCTGACTTAAATGTTACAGTGGTGCAATATGGATATTAGTGGCATTCCATGAAATAATGGATGCTCTTTAAAACTGAATATTCCACTATGCAATTCAACATGAATTTGACTCAGTCTGCAATAAGCCGTGTACTGCAGTCATATACCAAACTCTTAATATTAATTAGTGCAATTAGTTCGACACATTGTGATTACTTACATATCACATTAAATAGCACAAGCAATATGGTACATGAAGTGACATATTAGTAATAATTGCAAAAAAAAAAAAATCTCCTGAAACTGTGAAGAATGCGAGATGCAGGCAGGTTTGGATTACTCTGAACTTTGCTTTAAAAATGCAAGTTAGTGTTTATATATTCCAATCCAATGTGACATTTAATGTATTTCTGATGCTGAGTTTTGCTCACGTTCGTCATGTGCGTTTCTCTTGTGTTAATTTATTTTCCACCTTCGATTTTACATTATAAGTATATACTTATCTTTCAGTAAAATATCTCCCATAAACTTCTTAGGTCCACACTTAAGAGTTCAATGTTTTGGAAAGCAGTGCCGAAAATATGAATAGTGAAGAGTTCATGGCATAAATACAGGATTTTCTATATTACAATACATGCAATACAATTCATATGATATTGATTTTAATACGCATATATTTATGGCACCATTTGTTGAAATCATTAGCAATTTTACTGAAGTATTGTATGTTTTGAGTTGTCAGTTTAAATTTAACATTTGTTGAAAAACCCTGTCATTTCGATGAATCTCTTCATAGATATTTGTACTTTCATCCATGAATCCCTCAACCTCTTTTTCGTTCTTTCTTGGAATGCTTTGATTTTGTACAGGTCAGTTCTTATTACCCCAATGATGTTTCTTGCAAACTAACCTGTGTTCTTACAGAGGAAACCTCAGTATACTTATTCATCGTTAAGGAATTTTGTATGGAATAGATGTCAATTTCACTAACCAAACATTGATTTAATTGCATGGAACATTTCAATGTTTCTAAGTTGAAGACAACTCAGGACCCCCAACCAAAAAATAAATAGATAAATAAATTTTCATGATTTAACATTTGCAGACTTCACTTGTTGCAATAGCTACTGCACATTGGACCTGCGAAAGAATAAACAGGTACTGAGTTCCAGACTTGATGAACAAAATTCCCTAGGTACAATAAGATTGTTATAGTTCGTACGTAGAATGAGAACAAAAAATTGCATCTTATTACACAGAATTGATTGATTGATTGAATTAGCGTTTTAAGTTCACTTTATGCACAGTAAGGCTAATCGGTACTGGACCAACAGTTTAAAGTGGGATCCAAACCAGTAAGTGCTTCCACCGAGTAACAAACCCAGGGCGCTACCACTGCGCCATCGGGGAGGCCGTTATTACACAGAAGAAAATAACCTTTCATACTGCAACAACATGAAGCTGCCAAGTTATGACCCTACTGAATGGAGGGAGACTTTTTATTGATACTTTTTCGAATCGTCCTTAACCCTTAACTGACACACCGAAAAAAAGTTACACTTAAGACATACCTGGGTCCCTGTGACCCAGCTTTTTATATATTTTTTTCTGTGCCGAAAATTTGAAAATACACAAAATTTGTTTATGCCGTCTTGAAATGTGTTTATTGGTAGTTGTAACAAGAGTATGTAGATATGATAAAATATTATATTCACACTGAAACAAATAGATATATTTTGATAAATGTATTTACTTCATGACAAAATATGTACATATAGAAATGAGTGTACATGAAGAACTATTTGCGTCATTCTCTCCAACCTTCATATGTGAGATAATGTGTCGGTAATTAAATATTAATTAAAAAATATATGAATAAGAAAATAACACAACTACAGTTTGACCAAATACCATAAAAGAAATTAGATTTGTCAGTATGGCTGCCATATTCAGCTTCGTCTACATCTTCTACATTGGCAGATTCATCTTCATTACCATCTTCCTCTCGCTTTCCCCTGTATCTGATTCATGTTCACTAACCTCTTATTCACTATCAGCACCACTGATACTCGCGAATATCTGAGCCTCGTGTCAATTTTTCATACGAAAAAACAAACAAACTCGGGGCTGCATTTAGGAAGTCAGTGATCACAATGAGAAGTGAATGTCAATTATCGGTTTGCTCCTTTATACAGCGTCGCTTTTCTGCCACTTGGCTAATCTAATGAGGATAAGTGATGATTGGATGAAATTGATGAAGGGACACTCACAAGGAACACCCATGTCTAGAGTTACCAGATGACAAACTTTAAAAAAATAGGAAATTTTTAGATTTCATAATCTAAAGAAGAGGACATTTTGAAATGCAGCACTTCGAATACAAGTTTTGTGTTTACTAGTGTTTTGGTGAGCTTGTAGATCACACACCCCAGTAAAATAAGTTTACACCGTTTCAGTATAACTAACTATAGGCCTCATTACAGGCAAATGTCTGAATATTCTAATAATTATTTACTATGCTGGTAGTATTATACGGTTGTGAAACTTGGTCTCTAACTTTAAAAGAAGAACACAAATTGAGAGTTTTTGAAAATAAAGAATATTTGGACCTAACAGAGATGAATAAACACGGGAATGGAGAATATTACATAATAATGAACTGCATAAACTATCTTAATTCTTTGTTGGAAGAAAAGTTTCTTGCCTTTGCGCTTGCAACTGAGAATGTTGTATTTCCTTACTTTGAAATTTACCACTGAAACAATATTAACAATTATTTACAAGTACAAAAATTTTGTTACGAATCTTGAAGCTGAAGCGTTTGTCTATCCTCAAAAAAGAGGACATTTCCCCATTTTTCTAACAACCCGACCGAAAAAGAGGACATGTCCGGGTAAAAGAGTGCGTCTGATAACCCTACCCATGTCCAGGCCGCGATTCAAACCCGGGAACTACGGGCATAACCGAATCGCACTTCTGGTGTAACTTTGGGAGAACAGAATCGAGAAGTATTTCCATCCCACAAAAATTAGCGTTCAGGTCTATTTTGGTAAATATTTGTTATACTTGAGAAATCTTGAAAAAAATACTATTTTTATTGTATTGGTCCTCAGCTCCCAGGAGGTTAACAAAGATACCCTTGACTTCTAAATTTTAATAAACGAAAATTTGGGGGAGCATGTAGGGTCTCCCTAATGGCGTCCTCGCCTTGTAATCAAGGGTCCCGGGTTCGATACCCGGTGGAGGCACATAGTGGTTCGGATCCCACTTTAAACTGTAGGTCCAGTCCCGATTAGCCTTACTGTGCACAAAGTGGACTTAAAACACCAATCAATGCAATTGGGGAGCAAGTGCCCACGCCAAATTACGCCTTTGCCGGGAACCACCACTGGTGGCGGTGTAGTCGATTTGAGGTGCACGCGGTTACGAAATAATTCCTGACCGCCTTTGTCAATAGTTGACCGAAAGTTTGTAGATTCGTTTCGACAATATATTCAATAAATTCCCACCTTATGAGGAACATTTCTTCGATTCGCTTATTTTAAAGCGCGAAATGGGGTCTTTTTGAGAAGAGCACCCCACCCCACCCTTACCTGCACAGCGACAAATTGTGCAACACAATCAAAATGTCATTAGTGCAGTGTTAACAATGTACGAGGCATCATTTCGGCGGCAATTTCTTAGGTAGAAGTGCCACCTAGGTGGAACCATTGTGGGCGTTCACCAGCCTTGGGAGTCTAGACAATAGAGGAGAAATGGAACGCGTGTATTCCAGGAAAGAATCACGGAAAGCCCACAGCTGGCATGAAAGGTATCTGTTGGAGGAACCTCACACCAGGTATGAACTATGCGCTGTTGTTTCCTCTTTACGAAGAATCGGCAAAGTGTTGCCTGAGCATGCTGGCAGAGCGTGGGCGAAACATCAGCATACTATCGGCAAATGTCGTGTACTACACCAGGAAATGAGTACATTGTAGTAAAGGCTTCTGTAAAGAGTTTCTGGTTTCCGCAAGAAGTTTGGCAACGTCTTGTACTTCACTTCCCAGCTGGCGAGCTGGTTTTTGAATGAATGGCTTGTAGGTAGGTAGTTGGTCAGCTGTTCACAGCCCATGCAGGTGCAACAATACCCTGCACCTTCTGCTTAAAGGGGGTTGGGGGGTTATCCAAGGGTAACTTAAGAAATGCCTCCCCTCTTCTTCGGAGCCCAAAAGGTGGATAAAAAAAAGCGCGGGAAAATCATGGAACATATGTTTCGACAAAGACGCACCTGGACGTCTACGTGTTTTTCTCAGACCAGAGTGTTTTTGAAAGTCGTCTTTTCGGGCTTTCCAGAAAGTGATTTCTTGGTTCGTTTCAGAGAACTCGAAGCCGTCCGTTCGTACCAAATAATGAAAAGAATAATGAAAGAGGATCTCATACTTGTGGTCTGTCTTCCATGCATTTAAGAATCGAGAACAAGCTAATCGGATTTTTGTTAATATTGGAAATTGAAATGAACATTATTTATTTATTTATTTATTTATTTATTTACTCACAGTTTCAGATACAGTCTTATTTGGCCATTTTACACTGAAACAACATAAAGTAGAAATAAAAAATAACAAAAGATAAAAACAATAACAAGATGGGATAGATTTACATGTTCTTCGTCAGTAATATACAAAAATTACGTTCTGGAAGGAAAATATCTACATTCAGGGGAAGTTTGTTGTAGATTTCTGGGAGCCTGTAAAACAAGGAGCGCTATAGAAGGGATAGCCTAGTGGTTGGGTTGTGAAAGAGTTGCAGGTTGCGCGTTAGCTTTTGGGGTACCCTAAGTATGAATTCACTGATTAGGAGATCTGTTCTGATTTTGCCATTACAGTATTTCCAATAAGTTTAGCTTACAGTCAGGAAATAACGAAACATCTAAATGTAGTGGTGAAAATTATTAATTATAAGTGGTGTTGGAATTTTCAAGACCTAAAACCCCCGGAAATAGGCATTTATGGCCTGAAAAGTCCATAAATAGACCCCAATACATAAAACATATGCCTTAACAACAATATTGTAGTAATAAATTATTTCCTTCATGAAGTTTAAGAATTACGTAAGATTACGAAATAGTCTAAAAGTATCCAACTGAGTTGCCACCAAAATGGTGTCACTTGACAACAAATTGTGTAGCAAAATACCAAAGATGGTGCTAAACAACATCACTAACACTAAAAGTAAGTGTCCTGTACTCCTGTTACCACACCGCTTTGGGTGTCTGTCAACTCAGTTGCATATTTTTAGAAGGTAGGATTATTTAATTTCTTCCGGGTCTCCCCGATGGCGCAGTGGTAGCATCATCGCCTTGTAATCAAGGGGTCCCGGGTTCGATACCCGGTGGAGGCACATAGTGGTTCGGATCCGACTTTAAACAGTAGGTCTAGTCCCGATTAGCCTTAATATGCATGAAGTGGACTTAAACCACAAACTTAATCAATCAATATACTGCAATATTGTAATATAAAATGTCTATAAAGTCAAACATTTCACCAGCTCTCATTTAGGGCCGAATCACATGGAATTGGATATCCAGTTAGTTGGCGCTCAACTGGCTCCCTGACCGGAAGTGATGGCTGCCTGGCTGGCTGATTGTCTGGTTTTGAGGAATAAGCCATGTACGAATTTCTACTGGCTTTCCTCAACTGGATTCTGTGGAACACCCAATCACAGCAAAGTTTGGCCATGTGAAGATAATCTGTTTGCAAAGGAGAGTTTCTTGTCTGTGGTTTCCGAGTTTTGGCTGTTTTTCTTTTGTTTCTCGATAAAAAGGGTAAGGAGATGACGCCGACATATGCCACCTTGCCTATCAAATATAACAATATTGCAAGTTTTTGTGCCTAACATAACAATATTTCAAATTTGGTGCCTAGAATAACAATCTTCCAAACTTTTTGTTTCTGAGGAGTGTAGTTAAATCAGTGTAAAGTACAGGGTTGCCCCCCCCCCCCAAGGCTGTGGACGCATTCGTCCGAAAGTTGTTCATCAAAATCCCCCCCCCACCCGAAAAAGAATTGTTCATCATATCCCTCACACACAAATGAATCGCTTACTGCAGAAAGGCAACTAGTCCAATATTTACACTTTTTTTTGTGATGATAATGGTTTGTAATACGTAGCTCAATGGATCGTTTACCACAGAAATGACATCTTTCCGCTCGATAACAATGGGCATGGCAACGCCTTCAATTTTCCGGACTATTCAACTTGTCCCGGACTATTCCCTGTCTGCAGTAATTGAGATTTTGTAGCGAAATGTGGACATGTCGCCTTTCTGCTGTAAGCGGTTCAAATATAGTTTGGATAAATACACAGTAATTGACTTTTGTCTGAATTACGATAATTTTATTTCATTTTTTAAAAAATAAGTTTGCGAAATACGTAAGCTTTAGACAACAAAATCTAACAGTATTTTGCAATTATCCAGTCAGTAGTAGCACAGGAACACATGAAAGCGAAACAAATCGTGCCTGAAATCATCCAACACTAAAACTGAAGTCCGCACGGAAGCTTCTACCGACCGACTCGCAACTACCACGAATAAAACACCAGACATTGTTTACCACTGGCCGAGATGACAACAATCGAAAGACGCATGACATTCAAAACCTTTCATTGCTGTTTAAAAAAAAATAATCATAATATCACGGCTCACTTTCATGTTTGCTACAGGAAATAGTATTCTTGTGGAAGTTATTAAATCATGAAGTAGATGCTGAACATCTAATAATAACTAAAAATCAATAACAAGTCAATTAAAAAAACGATCCGCATTTTTGTGTGACGAGCGTTGGTAGCTAAACTATAAAATTTGTCATCCCTAAAAATTGCCATGACGCAGGCGCGTCATGATTCCCCCCTGTTGGCACCCCTGGTAAAGTAAACTGTAAGCTGACCTAACTGTAACGCTACTTCAAATATTATTATTATTATTATTATTAATAATAATAATAATAATAATAATAATAATAATTGCTGTAACTTGTGGCCTGTAAGTCACAGAAAACAATATTTTTTGTTTTGAAGTATCGCTACAATGTCACCATTCGAATTAACACTTTCCAGAAATCTCAGGGATTGATTGCCATGTCTGTCCGAAAATCCAGATCCGTGAAATAGAAAAATTGTGACGTCTTCTTTACCGTAAGGGGAGTTTTGGGCTGCATGATGCTGGAAACACAGAATGCAGTAACCGCGAAGTGGTACAGTCAACGGCAAAGATAATGGTAGGCAAATTGTCCACCACTAATTTCATTACTTTTTTATTCTACTTCCTGTGTAGTTTTAAGGAATGAAACTGTGTTGGTTCGAAGCAGGCATTGTTCTCTGCTTATTGACGTCATTATTTCGATTAATTTTCATCACATTGTGTAATACAGAACGAATGAAAATGGTGGTGGACGATTCGCCTACGGTTTCTTTCGCCGTTGGGTGTACACCGTGGAGTGACTTCCCAGAGTTGATCAAACTCTCAAAAACATTCGTCCATGCTCAAGGGCAGACACTTAATTCTCTTTACCAGGGTTGTTAAAGGACCAGAAACCAATAAATTCTAATGGGTTCTGTTGGGTTCCGCTGCAGGACCGCAACCTTTTTCTCGCACAATTTAAATTCGGTCCAAGTTGCGTATTGTTACATTGAAAAAAGGTTCTTGGACCATATTGAAATTGATGCGGGAATTAAGGTTCCTGGACCGAATTGAAATCCATTCTGGAAAAAAGGTTCCTGGACCGAATTGAAACACTTTACAGGTAAAAAGGTTCTTTACGGTCCAGAACCCATTTACGCTTGCTGATTTTCTCTCCTGGACCGGAATTGAATTTATTTAAAATTCCTGGACCTTTAACAACCCTGCTCTTAACACTTGCTTCACTATCACGGCGTTTTTCTTCGTCCCGCTTTCTGGATTTGGTTCATTTCCTGAAATCTGGCTATCGCTTTAATGCATCGTTTCTCAAACTATGGGGCGCGACCCACTGCTGAGTCCCTAGGGGGGCGTTTGCTGGGTCGGGAAGGCGGGCTCGAAAATTTATTTCCTCAGTCTTAAAAACCTATTACAATTAAATTACTAAGATATATTTTTCTAACCATTTAAATTCAGCCTAGGTTGCACGTAGTCTAAACCCTCTATTTGTGTTATTTGCGCTCTTCCATCGCACATTAGTTCGGTGAGTAACAAAGAAATGTTTTCAATTCCAGCATGTGTGTTTAGTTACATGTTAGACTGGAGTAAATTAGTATTTTAAATTACATACAGTAAACCCTCGTTAACACGAATCCCAAGGGACCGAAAAATCAAGAGTTCGTGTTAAAGAAATTCGTGCTAACCGAGGACTCAAATTTTATTGTTGCAATACAGTTCTTTCTACACAATGCACCACGGTCTACTTCCTCTAGGATTATCAGTTTTGTTTGCAGATCTTAACCTGTCTGCTTCCTCTTAGCCATGACTTCCGTCTTACTGCTTGCAACTTGATGTTACCCGTACTGGCTATGTTTTAAAGAATAGAAAAAACGCATCTGAACACACTGTTGATCTGAATCTGTTGGTTGCAATACTGTATAAGTTGATTGTTGACAAGATGATAGAGATTGTTGAGTGATTTCTTACATACCTAGCAGAGGAACGACAGAGGAACAAGAGAAAAAAAATATGAAAAACTTTGAAAGTTCGTGTTAAATGAGATCTAATGACGCAACGAACTAAAAAACAGTTCGTAATTCGTGGTAACCGATAAAACTTTCTATAAGATATAATACATCCCTGCCGGGACGAATATTTTGTTCATGTTAACCGAGTGTTCGTCTTAAGCTAGTTTGTGTTAACGAGGATTTATTGTATTTACTTTTGTAGAATGAAGTATGTGTAATTTGTTTAACCAAGCGTAAAAAACTACTTCTGAAAGTACTCGATGTTAGCAAAAATATGATTATAAACTGTGTGCACAGCCCTGCAAGTAATTCTGCCGGTGCCCATGCTTACGGGTCCCATGGAGTGTAATATTCTTCAATGTGGGTTCCGCACTGAAGAAGGTTGAGAACCACTGCTGTAAGGTCACCCCTTACAACCCCCCCCCCCCCTTGTGACTTGGATCTTGGAGAGTCTGTGAGACCCTGCCAGCCAGCAACACCTCGAAACAACAGCTCGTGTTCACCAAAAGAGAAAGTTCATGTGTCGTATCAATGAATGACAAATATTTATCTCGTTAAATTAGGGTCACAATATTTTGTTTCAACACGTTCTTTCTTCTAGTGTAAAACATAAAATATCTGGGGGAGGGGGCTCTAGCCCCTTGTGCTCACCCTCTGGTGGCCGCTTTGTAAGCTTTGTTCCTGTAACTAGTTTTGCACTACGCGAAAAAAATGTAACATTTGGCTTGATATTGCAAGCGACAGACGCTGAAGGAGCAGAAGCGACAAGGACCATTGACTATTACTTACTTATCCGGCACTACAGTTCTGGATGAACCTATACCTCCCCAATAACAGCTCTTCCATTCTTCTCTATCCTTTGTAGCATTTCTCCAATTTCTAAATCCTAGGATTTTCAGATCGTTCTCCACATCAGCAGTTTCATGGTATTTTTCTTCTCCCTTCCAACTTGGCACGATTAAAACCTCTTTGTATCATTCCTTTCTACATTCTCTCAATATGTCCAATTCATCTTAATAGATTTGATTTTACAAATCTCAGTATTATCTTCCATTTCAAATACATTTACTATTTCCATATTATTGCGTATTCTCCAGGTCCATACATTCTTCGTACTGTTTTTCCTTTGAACACACGTAGTTTGTTGGCATCTTCGGCACTAATATTCCAACTTTCTGAGTCATAGACTACCACTGGTCTGATTAGTGTTTTGGATATTTTCATTTCTGTTGATCTTGATAATAGTTGGAATTTTAATAGTGTGAGATTTGCAAAGTATGCTCCATTTTCTAACATTATTTTCTTTGCGTATCTTTACTAATTCAATTATTATTAAATATTCCTTAATATTGTGGTAATAGCACACTTGCTTATTTCATGAAAGTTTAATGAATACTTTATTTTAGCAGATACGTCTATATTTTAAAATTTACAAGTATTATTAATACAGAACATGCAATTAGTTGAAGTTCAATATCATAGTAACGAAACTGTTAATAATAAACAATACTAATAATAATACCGGTAGGGTCCTAACAAAGCTTAAGGGTTCAAAATTTATACCCATCCCCTTGGTCCTGTCAACAGTTTGAAGTTTTTGGTTGATAGTTGACCGTGTCCGAGTCTGCAAAAGAGTTCACCGTTTCCTGTGCCCAATTGTGGTACAGCCCATTCGTCCGTTCAAATTGTTTTTGTTTACAGAAGACCCCTTTCACTTGCCATGCAAATGCGAAAAGGCGATGACCCTCCTTCTTAGAAATTCGCCAGATGCAGCAACGTGGTTCCTTCTGCATGCGTAAGAAGAAAAAATACGTCGCAAAACAAGGCACCTTGCATTTTCAACACGATAGCATCAAGGTTAATCACATCGCGTTATGTATTTCCGGCAGGTGAACCCATTTGTACAGGAAATACAAGGATGTCGTTGAACTTCTGCAAGAACCAAACACCAGTTGGTTCTTGAGTGTCGCTAAAGAGTGTGCATTGCATCTGTCGCACTGCTTGATGTAAGAAGTTAGCAAGGGTGGTGCCAGGAAACTTTGATCGGGTGGTCAAGCATGGGAGACAGCAAGGAGGGCCACATGACACCTGAAATTAGGAAAAGACTTTTTGTCGTATTTTTTTTGGCTTTGTAAATTTACGCCCTCCCCAAAAGAGGAACATAAATTGAGAGTATATGAAAATAAAATCCTTAACAAAATATTTGAGCCTAAAAGGGATGAGGAGACAGTTGAATGGAGAATATAGAACTGCGCAATTTGTATTCCTGTCCAGATATTATTAGAATAATTAAATCAAGAAGACTTAGGTGGGCAGGCCATGTGGCGCGAATGGGAGAGGAAAGAACAGTTTAAAGGATTCTTGTTGGGAAACCTGATGGTAAGGAAGGCCAAGACGAAGATGGAGGGATAACGTTGAGATGGACCTAATGGAAATCGGTAAGGATGGAAAAGATTGGATTGATCTTACCCAGGATAGGGACAGATGGAAGGCTTGTGTTGCTGCAGCCATAAACCTTCGGGTTTAAGAAGACTAGAGAGTTAATTACTTAATTGAAAAGCTGGAAAGGTACCCATATGCAACGGTCGCGTCCTTGCCTGTCTGTCTGTTCGTACGTTCGTGTCAAAAATCTGCTACAAGAGGGTAATGGTTCTATGGTTCTAGAGGAGTTTATGGTTCAGTTTGAGTATTTAAGTCCACCCTATACACAGATGGGCTAATCGGGACTGGACCGTTAGTTTAAAGTGGTATCCGAACCATAATGTGCCTCCACCGGGTATCGAACTGGGACCCTTGATTGCAATACGATGACGTTACCACTACGCCATCAAGAAGGCGAGACTTGGA
>NC_139229.1:200278280-200341869 GCF_977018435.1 Lepisma saccharinum | reverse complement strand
CACCTGAGTGCTTCCTTCTTTGTATTCTTTATGTGCTTACTTGTTTTACTAACAATTTTTTTCATCCATTTGTATCATCGTGTCATTTCTAATTCTAATTTAATTTAATATAATTCATTCTATGTAATAATATGTTCCTCTCTTTATAATGTAAATTAACTTTAAAGGCTAAAGATAAGCTTTGGAAAGGTAACGCGAAAATGTAACCTTATTTCCACAACCATCATTGTGCATGCATTCTTTTGCAAAGTTTGATGTATGTACAGTATATAACTTTCCACATTTCGAAAGTTTTTCGTTCGAACACAGACCTTGGTGTATATTTGAATCCTTGTCCGCATTTCAAAGCCTTGTTTTGGTAAGGAACCAGTGTAGCTTGGAAGTTAACGCCCACATTTAGACACATGGTGAGTGAGTTGAGATCACTGTGTGTGGGGGGAGAGGCAAACCAGAAATCGGCTTCAGCAAGCGAGATGTTCCTGCGACGTTGCCAAGTATTCAAAACAAACTTCTGAGTTTGTAGATTTTATCTACCTTGGCGCACAGTGGAACCAGTATGAGTTTTAAAAAATGGTTCGATAATAGCCGTGTAGGGGGGCGTTACACAGTTGTTGCGGTTTGATTTGTTAGAGTTCGGGAAAGCTTGACTTGGCATTGGTATGGTTGAAGAAAGGTGATCACGTACTGTCATGTAGTACTTCAAGCTTATAGACGAACGAATTCGTACAGATGTCTTGTATTTATAGACTTTGTCGTGACAATATTAAAGCGGCGGCCTTGCTTATGTTCAGAATCATATTCGTTCTCTTTGTAGTTAGTGATGATCTAAACTACAATGCATCCCTCTCATTATTATTATTATTGGTGATGAAGTGCAGTTCAAGTACACACCAAGGAAAGTTTTTACCCCATGTGCATCATGCAATCACTCAAAATAGCATAGTCGTGGTGTTACATTTAAATTTTGTTTAAATGGCCACAGTTGAAACTCTTATCTGTGCTATATTTAGTTCTATTATAACGTAATGGACAAGATGATGCCCGTAGAAAGGGATTATGATATGTTTATCCTTCTTCAATTGGCCAAGGCTTCGTAGAAACGATCATTGGATGTGTGGTATGAAAAAATTAACACCGACTGCCTTTAAACTCAACTCTTTTAAAATGAATAATTTTCTCACGACATTTCTCATTAAAGCTTACAACATGAACATGTATGTACTCCCCCTCCCCGCCTGCGTTTAAGGGATGCAATCTGGCTGGTTATTCTCAGGTTAATGGCGCTTTTCTCTCTATTCTTTAACGTAGCATTGCTAAAAAAGGGAGAAAAGCATTATGATGGACAGTTTGCCCATACTATAATCGATAACGTTGGTTGTATGGATTCTAAACGACCAACCGTAGAAATCGGAGCCTGGGACCTTTTATAAAACAAGCAAAAAAATAATTACATATTAAAATGCGGGTGACATCTATCGGTAACAAACTGAAGGTAGTAATGGCACCAGAGAAATGTGATTTCTGTAGCTGTTATTACCCCCTTTTATTCAACAATCAAAAATACTTAACGAGAAACACGCATTCTAATAGTTATGATATAAACATTTGGGTCTCCCAACTACTTACAGTTGGTGACGCACTTGTTTCAAACTTCTGCAAAATCTACTGAACCTCACTCTGCACTTAAAAAAAATGTTACAGACTAACAGAACTTACATAATACCGGCCAATACTGCATTCGAGATGATCTTCATAAACTTGGCGAATGTTTTTACCTACCGCTTGACTCCCTTTTCCTTCTAAAGACGAATTAGCGTCAGTGAGAGGATAGTATTCAGCCTTCACGGTGTGCTAAGTAGCACTTTTGTAAGTCTTTCTCAAACGTTCACGAGAATAGAGGGCAGTAATGACCGTGTCACCAACACACTACGAAGTCAACTTGGCAACACTGGAAGCGAGCCCCCAAGACTTCAACCATAACTCCTTTAACTCCATCTCGTGATGATTAAGCGAAGCTCTTTTTCGCTACAAGTCATGGAGGAGAGGGAGAGAGAGAGAAGAAAGTCGTCAAGGTTATTTTCACGAAGAGCATTGGCCTCCTGGAGGGAAGGAACCAGAGGAGGGCTTATACTTTGTCGAAACAATGCTTTTTGACATCATTATGCAGTGTCACCAACCCAAGTGTTATGCAACCAAGAATGTGATTTTGTTTAGCTTTTGACCCTTTGTTACGCATACTGGAGTCTTAAAGGTTTTTTTTAGGTATTTTGCATAAACAATGTTATCGTCGGAGCTCCCCGGTGACGCAGTGGTAACAGGCTCACTGTATAATCAACGGGTGCCAGTTTCATTACCCGGTGGAGGCATATTGTGCGGTGGTACGGATTCCACTTTGAACTGTTAAATTCCGATGAGTCGGAGCGTCAAGTGGGCCTAAAAAAGAAAAAGCTGTGACGATGTCGCAATCTGTTTGATTTATTGTACGTCACTGCCCGCGTGTGTTAGCAGTTAGTCACACTAATCTAAATCGAAGTCTAGCTTCACACATAGGTGTGTCTAAATTCTTTAAAAATGCATTAAGTATTGAGGAACAATGTGTTTCTACCTACGCTGTAAACCAAACTGCAAGATCTCAACAACCATGGACAATAAAAGTAGATTGTATTGGATTGTGTAAAGTGCTCGCAAGCAGTGGCGGCGATTAGAGGGGACATAGGACGACAGTTGCCTCCCACCCCCAATTTTTTTTACTTTTGCTCCCGCACTATGCTAAACCTTATCTACTAAGGGAAAGTAAAATGTCCGTGCCTACCCTCCCCAGATTTGAAACCCATTCGCCGCCACTGCTCGCAATTTTACATAATCACAATCTGTAGCGCCTTGACGCGACACCAGACACTTACTCTTGTTTTTGTGTTCCTTGTTGGTGAGCTAGTGAGATTTTCAGCTCATCTTCTACTTGAGATGGGTCAGTAGAGCTATTGTTGTTATACTTTATCTATCAAAATTCTGTCTGGATACATTTTTGAAGCCAGAGAAACTATACCAGGGGCACCTTAATTTTCTTCCGCACCCCCTTCACCACCCCATTTTCAGAACCTATGTTCAACCGAAAACAACACTAACTCTTATAGTGTCATATTATGTCATGCCATCACATTGAGCACCGACTGTTAGGTATTGAAGTGAGACAGCTGTTCTTGTCTCCCTGGAAAAAAAAATCCTTCAGTACTTCATATATGTCGTCGGCCTCCCTTGAACAAGCGGTGCCTTCCAAATATCTAAACATGTCGTTGTTGTGCTAAAATGAAGCAAGTAGTTAGTATTCTTCTGTTTCATTGGCATATTAGCATATATGCCTTATAAGAGTTGATCAGTACTTAGTGATTAAAGCATGCGTATATGTTTCATTTTCCTTTACTTGCAACATCACGCCCCTTAAATTTCATTCCGCACCCCCTAAGCACCCCTAGATGATTAATCTTGGCACCGCCGCTGAACTAAACTGTGAGAAATAATTATTCTCTGCCCGTTGTAAGAAAGAAGTTCCTGTAAACATACACAAGTGGCTTCTGCAAAATCCTAGTGGCTGTTCCAATGGTAACTGTGCAATATTCTTGCGCGTAGGAATATGCATGTGATGAAATCATACCACTCAACGTAGTTGCTATCTTGTTGTGGATATGTTATGAGTAGACCTCGGATTTTTAGGTTCCTAAAATAGGCTCTAAAAATCCTAAAGTAGGTTCGAAAAACCCTAAAATAGGTTGTAAAAATCTTAAAATAGGTCCTAAAAATCATAAGTAAGGCTGGAAAAATCCTGAAGTAGGTTCAAAGAGACTTAAAATAGTTAAAAACTCCCGAAAAATCCTGATTAGGTATAGTCACCGGCAATGAAAATGGGACACTTATATCCTGAAATAAGCACTATGTTGCATAACTAATGTGTGTTGCCTAACCCTACGGCGATGGCAGAACTTACCATTGGAAATTTGCTATTAAAATCCACACTTCTCTGTATAGTTAGGCAACAATCTTTTTTTCATGTTATCCACAGTCAAACTCCGCAATTTTGCCTCTGAGGATTATCTTATATGCTGAAAATAATCTTTCAACAAAAACATAGTCAGTGGTGCACACTTCAATGCTGAGATGTTAGTTTGTAAGGCGTGAATGCCACAAAGCACCGAAGTGACGCGAAAGTTAGCAAGACCACACAGATCAGACCACTTTGGACTGTGCAGGTAACAGTGGCACTAGACATTTTGCTTTGTTTCGAGCTTTGCAAAATCACCATGGACTTGGAGGAAGGGAAATCGACAGAGTACGTTTGAAACACGTTCGTCATTGAATTTTTTTCGTGACCAAACAAAGCAAGTGCCTCTGTGTGGCGTAAAGATCCTGTGAACCTTTAGAAATATATAGAAACCTTTTTAAAAAGGCTTGATTTAGGCGCATAAACCTAAGCTAGGTTCTAACAAGCAAAATAGGTTTTTAGGCAGTATAAAACTTCATCAGTTGTTGCGTTTTTTAACGAGACACTATGATTTCTTACATACCTGTAAAGGAAAAAAATAGGTTAAAAACCTAAAATGCGAGGTCTAGCTATAAGCTGTAGAGCAATATATTCATGGGCAGAACAAGACCAGAATTAACACATAGTAAAGGAACTATTTTTCGGGGAGTCACGTGGGTTTGTTTACTTTAATTTCGTTACGGTGGATGAACATATCTTGGCACGAGTACCCCTCTAATCCAGAGAAAAGATCGCATCAATAAGGAGATTTCTTCGTAAACTTGGAAAAAAAAAAGGCCCTCACTCCCTCCCTCTGCGGGGCCAATTTGCATTCGTATTGTTTAGCGCATGCGTATTGTTGCGTACACGTAGCTGCAGAATAGAAAAGGCCAGGGGAGGTGGAGGCAGCGGGTTGAACGGTCGACTTCAAGGCAATCTACTGCGTGGTTGTTGTTGTTGTAGGGGCAAGAGTATGGGAAGATGTATCGTTTGGAGATTGTAGCCAGCAGAAGGGTTTTTGGGGCGGGGGGAAGGTACACTGGAAAGCCGGTAGGCGTGACTGAATAAGGCAACGTGCAGCGTAGGTAAAAAAAGGGGGGACTTCACCTGTTGCTTCGAGGCATTTTTAAAGGAATGGTCGAATATTCATGTACCGGGAGGGTTGGACGCACGGAAGAAAATGTGTTTCTCGAGCACACGCCTGTGACCCCAAGTCAGATGACGTAAACGCTCATCTCAGAAAGTCGAGATGAGACTCTTCCACGAAGTCCATGAGATTTTTGATTATATCCTACCACTTGTGTGTAATTGCTATTTTGACCTCGCCAGTAGCCGCCGTTTCTTGTTCCCTTGTGATCAGGTGAGGAATCGTGGTCGGTTATCTTTGGTCTATTTGCACATGCCGGATTGTTTTACGTCCACTTTATGCTCGGATAGGCTAATTGGAACTGGACCTACAGTTTAAAGTTGGGTTTGAACCACTGTGAAATGTGCGGCGCTTGCCACTGCAAGCATAGGTAAGGCCTGAATCACACGAGGCAAGATCATGTGGTAGGTGTTCCAGTTGGACTTGGACTAGTTGTACCGTACTGGCTCATGTGCTATTTTCGCCTCACACGATACTCGCGGTATACTTTTGAACCGATAAGACATTGCGAAGAGCAAACAAGCTAAAAACTACTTAATAACTATTGCAGTTATTAAAAATTAAAAGAAAAGCATTGGCTAGA
This sequence comes from Lepisma saccharinum, assembly GCF_977018435.1. Lineage (NCBI taxonomy): Eukaryota > Metazoa > Arthropoda > Insecta > Zygentoma > Lepismatidae > Lepisma > Lepisma saccharinum. The sequence continues at coordinate 200,336,124 of NC_139229.1, read as the reverse complement.
AATTGGCTGGAAAGAAAATATGTTTAACAAACAGTACTCAACTCGGTTTTTAATGAACTCTGGTATGTACTATATTCATAATCATACACGAGATTCGCAGGATTTATTCATAAAAAATATTTTGTTCAACTAAATATGTCATACATTTAATACAGTGGTAATAATAAGTATTTTCATTGTCGGTTTGGTTTGATTTGGTGTTTTAAGTATGCACAGTAAGGCTAATCGGGACTGGACCTACAGTTTAAAGTGGGATCCGAACCACTATGTGCCTCCACCGGGTCGAACCCGGGACTCCTTGATTACAAGGCGATGACGCTACCACTGCGCCATCGGGGAGGCCATTTTCATTGTCGGCTAATCACATTGGTTGTGTACAAATCTCATTACTTTGGATGCTGAATGCAGCAATCCACATTATACATTATTCTTTCATCGAGCAAAGAACAAAAACAACCGATATTCGGAAATTACAGACAGAGAAACCTTTCCCTTGCCAAACTCACAGATTATATTCACATGACCAAACTCTCGCTCTGCCGTTCCAAAGAATCTAACAGAGAAACCAAGTTCCAATTAGAACACGGTCTAGTCGTCAAAACCAGTCTCCTTTTGGTTGCAGTTTGCATAGGGCGTAAAAATACAAAAATTGAGAAAAATCCAAGTAAGTTTTCTCGATTATATATTCTTACATTCCCGGAATAAGCGGAACATTGGGGTCTTGTATAGTTTTCAGAATCCCAGTGGATTTATTACAGATTTTTACATATTTCAACATTTCCCCTTCCATTCAAATGTTCAGCACAATCCTGAGAATTATCCATATCTGATTTAAAAGTAATTTATAGAGGCACTGTGACGTACCTATGCTTCTGTCTATGATCTATCTTCTATTTGCAGCGTAGCGTGCTGCAAAACCAGAGGTCCTAGATTCAAGTATTCGGGTAGTCTTTTTCGTGTTTGAACCAATGTCTCTTTCATCAATACACCATTCGTTTTCGGCGTCGCGATTAATCTAGAGAGGCGGAAAAGGGTCGTTAAAGAACAAAAAACAATTATGCTTGGCGCGTAGCTTTCAACTTCTTGATTTTCTGTGTCTGTGGAAGGAAATGCCTTCAGAGGCATGCCCTCTGCAGCCGGATTGCGCACACTTTTCCGGTTTTATCAGTGGTATCTGATAAGCCGTTGACAAGCTGTCACAATGTCCAGGATTGCGCGCAAAAAATGAGGCGATGTTGTCAGGTGTAAAATGTTGTCAAGCCGTTCTCACTTCTGTTGTGTGTGTGTATGTGTGTGTGTGGACTTAGTGTTTTTGCTGTGTTTTGCCTAACCTAACCTATCTTGACTTGCCAAATTTACTGGTCAAATTATATTTTTTATTTAATCCTTAAGAGATTTACTATTTTATTTCTAATTTCTCTCTCTTCTTGTCTAAAGGTAAAAACAGTTTTGCGCACAGACTTTAAAGCTATCAAAGTCGCAACGTTCGATCAAAATCTGTGCGCAAAACAGGTCAGTGTGATTTGTGCGCAATCCTGGATCTAAAGTGTGCGCAATTCGGTTACGGCGACTGCAAGAAAGGTAGTCCCTTACAATATTCCTGCGTACGCCACTGACTTCAACAGTGTCGAATCGCGCTAAATATATGCATTAATAACCTCAGCTCTGTATGAAATTCGTACAAATACTTCCCTACTTCCACGTACGTCCCAGTCTCTGGACAGAGATGTTTGGAATTTTTAAACTCTAGGTTTATTTCATGTGCTTCACACAGATGAGTACAGATGTCCGTCCCTCTTTGCGGAAACTTGGTGGCGGGTTTCCTTCGTTTTTTTTTAAAACAAATCCTGAACTTCTTAGCACCAGTTTCCGTGCCACGATAAAATCAGGAAAATGGGAACAAGTGTCAGCACAGAAGGTGCGCAGCTGGCATATGAGCGACCTTCAATGAAAACACCATCTGTTGAGTCTTTTTTTTATATAAGGGGGTCATATCGAAACCATTCTATATAAGCTGCTCTTGTTGGCATGAATCGAGCTGAAATTTATCGGCATTTTCTATCTTTTGTGTAGTGAATTTTGTTTCACTGACCCAAAATGTCATTTAATTCGGTTAGCCCATTAGATAGGGCCTCCCCAGTGGCGCAGTGGTAACTTCGTCGCCTTGTGATCAAGGGGTCTCGAGTTCGATATCCATGGTTCGAATCCTTCTTTAAACTTTTACGTAGGCCTACAGTCTCGATTAGCCTGAAGTATATTTAAAACTAAAAAGTCAAAACAGCATATTCTCTATTTGGTTATTTCACGCCACTTTTCTGCGTATTTAGATCAATAGCGGCCATGAGGATGATAATGATTTGGTGGGAGGGGGGTATAGAGGTCGCATGCTTCACTTAGGATACGAATCTAAGACCATCACAAAAAATACTGGATGTAACATCACACTTAAAGAAAATTGCCGAAGTTTTTTCAAATTTAAACCACACGAAATCAGAATAAAATTACAGAACTATGTAATATGATTTGATGGGATAGACTGCGTTTTTGTGTGATTTATTCCATTCTTTAAGAAAGGTCACCCGTAGGAATTTTTCCACGCATAAAGCGACTCCGGAGCTCACTCAGTCTCAAATCAATGAGTACCTGGCGAGGTAAAGGCGACCGGAGCGTGGTGCTGTTCACATCACCCCCAAAATGGCCCAATGGCATATGTGATCTTGTAATCAAGGGGCCCCGGGTTCGATACCCGGTGGAGGCACATAGTGGTTCTGATCACACTTTGAGCCGGTTAGTCTTTCTGTGGACAAAGTGGACTTAAAAATAAACTCAAGTCTTTTGCGGTACCTGGTGAATTTTTCGTGGTGTCGTCACGACGCACAGTTTTGAAAAACGCGTGATCTAACCGACAAAAGCTATCGATACCTTCGCCTCCCACTTTTCAAATTTCTGCTTATGCAACCACACTCCTAAAAACAGTAGTATCTGAATCTTAATCTTTATTTGCACATACTGGACATACGGTTCCGATAAGGTTACAAAACATTGTTATCTGAATAGACATTACTTGAGTCACCAAACGCTCTGTGGGAGTGTACAGAGTACGTTGAACCTTAGAATAATACTTGACCTACATTCTGTGTTGACACAGCTGCATGCTAGTAAACATACGACGCAAAATGGCCCAGCTGAGTATTTTCGCTTGCAAGTGCTACCATTAATTTCCGTCCTTTCACCACCTGCCATGCACTTTTGGAAGATAGTGACTTTGATCGAACGTGTCCTCTTCGAGCAAAGTACTGAGCATTTTTTCCAGTTTCTCGACAAAGGACTGAATACGTAGAGTAGGGTTTGGCCGCAGACGTATGTGTGTTGGAGGGAAAGGGGTGTACACGCACACCCTACATACAAAATAAAACGAATGGCGTTTGGTCACCCGCAGAAAATTTTCTGGGGGAAAGTTGTGTTGCAACTGTTGCAAGGAAGTGTTTTAAGGGGGGACAAAAAAAGAGTGAAAAAAAGTACTGGAGAATGATAGAAAGGAAGAGCATTAAAGAGACAGGCAAAAGAGAATAGGAAGTAGAAGAGAAACAAGTAGGAGATGGGGGATATGGAGGGGAGAGAGGGGCGAACAGAATTAAAGGCGCGAAGGAGAAATAGAGAAGTGAGTGTGAGACAGAAAGACCAATGTAGAAGATAGGCAGGCAGAAAGAGTGAGAAGGAAGGGAAATAATAAGAATAAACAAGAACGGAATGGAAAATAGAAAAAGGAGTAACTAAGAAAAGAGGAAGTAAACATGAACGAAGATATACTAAAGCTAGAAAAGAAGATCAAAAGCTAGAAACAAGATGCAACAAAATAGACAAGAGAGTTATAAATAAAAGGCAGGGAGGAAGGAGAAATAGGCAATTTTTCCTTATCCCAAAGGTGAATCAAGTGACCCACCCTTCTTTCGGGCGCCCATGTACAGTGTCATAATATAACCCCTTCCCCCGCACACACACACACAATATATCAGTTTTGTTACAGTTTTTTTTTTATATCTTCGTATTGGTTGGCTGTAGTCACATGGAATCACCCATCTTTGATAATGTATCTGGACATTCTAAATATGAGTTCAGTACAGTGCTATGTAAATATTGATTTTCAGAAAATAATTTACGATCAGTAAGTCATAACTACAATAAATATACAACTCTTGTCAGGTCAGCTTGTGTGTTCCTTTCGTAGCATATTTTTCCATACTAATTATAGTAACCTATTACATTAGTTGTATTTTACTTAGTATTTATTGATATAGAGATGAAGAAAAATGTTTTTATATCCGTGCATCTTCTTTTCAGATTTTCTAAAGACGAGGAAACGGCCCGGACCAAAACAGTCCACAACTTCTGAACCTCCGCTTGTGAAACAATCTCGGACGCAGAGAAGTTAGTTGAAGATAAGGGGACCAATTTCACCAATATCAGATCTCCTTCAGTTGCAGTTGTACTGTAAACTTTTTTTTTTTTTGGTTGTACATACGGTTTATGTACAAGTGTTTTTTTGTTGTTATCAGATATTAATGTATTTATTTTTGTTTCGCTTTTTCTGATCTCCGTGGTTTATTTACAGTTTGCAAAGCTAGGATATGTGGATACGCTTTTTGAAAGCATGGTTATGGTTTTGTTGGTGTGCCCGCCATTTTTGTGACGAGTCAGTGTTTGCATCACGTATTAACACTCCCAAAGGAAAACAAAATGAGAAATGCTTACAAAACTTGTATATATGTTTATATTATATAAAGAGAGGAATTTAAAATTTATTGCTTTGTATATCACAATTTCACAGCTTGGATAATATAAATTTGTTAAACATGACTCAAAAATATTAAACGTAAATGCAAACATATGTCGTTAATTTCTTTAAAATAAAATCAATTTACATCACAATGTTCAATTTGCTACTACAACCAAAATTGAATTTTGCTTGAAAGTTTTTACGCTAAAATGCATGTCTGGAATAAGATTGCCATCTATTTTTGTGAGTGTGTATGTATATATTACATAAATATATATGGATAAGAGCTTCTCAGGGTGTCTGTGTATTTTAATAGATTTGTCATAAGTATGGCGTTACACACAGTAAAGTTTTTTGTATTGTACAGAAAGATATGAGGGTTATTATACTCACTGGTAGTATGGTTTTTATTTATTTTTCTGTAATAGAGGAAAGTAATAATATATATACATATATATATATAAATAAAATATTGCAAATGATATACGAGATAAAAAAATCTTACGTGTAAGCAGAGAAATGTACTCTATTAATAAGTATAATATGGTATGCAATATCATGATAGTTTTTTGTACGGGACTTGTTTATGATGCTAAAAAATATAACAGCAAACTTTATTCAGGGGATGCACGAGATGAAAATAATAAAATGCACAACCTGTAAGTTGAGAGTTTGCTGTTTATTTTTGTAGAGCTGGCGGTCTATTTACTTGTACATATTAATTCTTACCATAACTGTTCTGTTGTTAATGGTCCATTTTTTCATCCATGGGAACTCAGTTTAATCCAAAGATTTTTTTCAGTACAAACTACTCAGACCATTATATTATTTTAATTATTATTATTATTATATTATTATTATTATTAACAGAAAGAATATATAAGAGTACAGAAGCAGGTTGTACAATGAATTTGGAAGTTAGAAGGACCAAGGTTCTAACACTAATTGGCAGCTGTACAGATGGTTGTTTGTTTGATGTATTGTTGTTTGGCCGAACCAAACCTGTAAAGTCAATTTGAAAAAGGTTTTTTTTTGAACCAGTGAAAATAAAATGTTTTCCCAGTGTGTAGTCTCGTTGCTTTAATCGCTCAAATTGATTAATTTCGTGTTTTATGTATTGACAACTATGCACCAGTTGCTTGCTGCAAGCTGAGTTTTATATTTGATTAGAGTTTGTGATTGGTTTTTTGTCGAAAAAAAAATGACTGTATAATTTGAAATGTATGTTAGGCTTATGCTGATGGCACTGGTACCATTTTCTAATTGGTTTCTAAATCACTGGAGGGTAATGGGGCTTACTAGTTTAATAAAACCCACACACCATTACACTTGTATACGAACAAGTTATGGTTACAAAAGATGCTTCCTGCAGACAAATTTTTCAAAATTGATTTCATAATCCTTAAATTTGACAAAGACAATTGGAATCATTGTTGTATTTTATGGAAGGTATGTTACAGATAAGATCATATCAGTGTTTTCAAATTATAATCATGTTTCACACTTGTGGGTCTTATTGCACTTTACAAGATGGTCATCATGTTTTGTTATCAAAAGGTAACTGTGAAGTATGCCATTTAAAGATCGTTTGAACATCACAAAATTATTTATAGCAATGATTCGTTCATCAAAGTTCAACTCATGCCTTCCATATCAGCACATTAAAATATCTATTTTGGGTTTATAACTGCTGATGAGATAATACTGTCGTATTTCAAATTGATGCTCGACTGTTTTCAAAATTTGTATAAACTTGAACATTAAGATTGTTGATTTGTGTTTTACTATACCTAAGAAATACTGTTTATTATCATGGTTTTAGAGTTACCATTAAATAATAAGTTCTATTACTGAATGTCAGCATCAGAGTAACCTTTGTCAATTTACAAGCCAGCCATAATTCTCTCCAGTGTCTTTCCTATAAATTGTAAAATTGCATTTTAAAGCAACATTGAGACAATACAGTGACTTTTTGAGTAATGACTGAAGAAAAGTAACGTGTTCTGAAATTATGAAAGTGTATTGACTCCGGTTATTGAAGTAAAGTACAGAATGAATTTAAGGTACGTAGTTCACAAAATGATTTTCAGCAAGCATGGGATGTTAAGATCTCGAAAACATGCTTCAGTACTCCTTTTTTTTGTGTGTGTGCCTAGAATTTTTAAGCACCTTTTTTTCTTAACGCCTGTGATGTATTACTCATTGATCTCAAAAAAATTATTATTTTTTGTATGATGTTTCATAATTAAAAAATTGTAAATTGTTGTATAGAAAAAAGGGTAAAAAGTACTGGAAAAAAGAATAGAGAATAAAGCTTCTTTTGTTGCAAAATATTTTTCTTTTAATTTTGTACCTTAAGTATTGGAAGTCATTAATATTTGGTAGTTGTTACAATATCTAGTTCATTGTTTTGTATTGGTTGGAGTCCTCCAGTTTTCAATATTTGATATAAATATTGTGTCGAGTTGGGGTGAAAACTATTAATACTGTTTCCAGCTTTCTCGGCCAACAGAATTTTGTTTTTTGTTGTTTTCCAAACAAAATAAAACGATTCAGCAGTACCTTGTGGTTGCAAGGAGATGATTTTGTCACTTGGTGGAGTTCTGAGTAGATGCGGGAGGCTTGAACGAAAATGTTCTCATGTTCATAGGAATCGAGACCAATAAATGAGCATTACATCTGACTTAAATGTTACAGTGGTGCAATATGGATATTAGTGGCATTCCATGAAATAATGGATGCTCTGTAAAACTGAATATTCCACCATGCAATTCGATAGGAATTTGACTCATTCTGCAATAAGCCGTGTACTGCAGTCATATACCAAACTCTTAATATTAATCAGTGCAATTAGTTCGACACATTGTGATTACTTACATATCACATTAAATAGCACAAGCAATATGGTACATGAAGTGACATATTAGTAATAATTGCAATGGAAACTCCTGAAACTGTGAAGAATGCGAGATGCAGACAGGTTTGGATTACTCTGACCTTTGCTTTAAAAATGCAAGTTAGTGTTTATATATTCCAATCCAATGCGACATTTAATGTATTTCTGATGCTGAGTTTTGCTCACGTTCGTCATGTGCGTTTCTCTTGTGTTAATTTATTTTCCAACTTCGATTTTACATTATAAGTATATACTTATATTTCAGTAAAATATCTCCCATAAACTTCTTAGGTCCACCCTTAAGAGTTCAATGTTTTGGAAAGCAGTGCCGAAAATATGAATAGTGAAGAGTTCATGGCATAAATACAGGATTTTCTATATTACAATACATGCAATACAGTTCATATGATATTGATTTTAATACGCGTATATTTATGGCATCATTTGTTGAAATTATTAGCAATTTTACTGAAGTATTTTATGTTTTGAGTTGCCAGTTTAAATTTAACATTTGTTGAAAAACCCTGTCATTTGGATGAATCTCTTCATAGATATTTATACTTTCATCGCTGAATCCCTCAACCTCTTTTTCCCCTAAAACAAAAATTCCCTAGATGCAAGAAGATTGTATAGTTGGTACGGAGATTAACAAAAATTTGCATCTTATTACACAGAATTGATTGATTGATTGAATTAGCGTTTTAAGTCCACTTTATGCACAGTAAGGCTAATTGGTACTGGACCAACAGTTTAAAGTGGGATCCGAACCACTAAGTGCTTCCACCGGGTATCGAACCCAGGGCGCTACCACTACGCCATCGGGGAGGCCGTTATTACACAAGAAAATAACCTTGCATACTGCAACAACATGAAGTGATGCTTAGACTGGAGCTGCCAAGTTATGACACTACTGAATGGAGACTTTTTATTGATACTTTTTCGAATCGTCCTTAACCCTTAACTGACACACCGAAAAAAAGTTACACTTAAGACATATCTGGGTCCCTGTGACCCAGCTTTTTATATATTTTTTTCTGTACCGAAAATTTGAAAATATACAAAATTTGTTTATGCCATCTTGAAATGTGTTTATTGGTAGTTGTAACAAGAGTATGTTGATATGATAAAATATTATATTCACACTGAAACAAATAGATATATTTTGATAAATGTATTTACTTCATGACAAAATATCTACATATAGAAATGAGTGTACATGAAGAACTATCTGCGTCATTCTCTCCAACCTTCATATGTGAGATGCCCTAATGTGTCAGTAATTAAATATTAATTATAAAAGATAGGAATAAGAAAATAACACAACTACAGTTTGACCAAAACCTCACGGCGAGAACGCTGGTATAGTACCTCACTTTTCGAAATAATTTAGGCAATGTATACCAGCTTTTACCATAAAAGAAATTAGATTTGTCAGTATGGCTGCCATATTCAGCTTCGTCTACATCTTCTACATTGGCAGATTCATCTTCATTACCATCTTCCTCTACGCTTTCCCCTGTATCTGATTCATGTTCACTAACCTCTTAGTCACTATCAGTACCACTGATATTCGTTAATATCTGTTAGGGGATCATTCAAAATGCAAGAATGTCCTTTTCGTTCGCAATCGTCGATTTAGCTTGGTCAATGTAAATATCACGTTAGCACAAAAAGTAACACTAACGGCGCACCTGGGGACCCAACGTTAGTTGCTTTTGGCACATTTAGTACCCTTACATTCGTAACCACTCAACTAGCTCGAAGAGAAGAAAGGGCTAGGAGACTACTGCACCAGTCACGTCATTGCTGCCAACCACTTCTTAATACAAAGCAAAACAAATTTTCGTCGGGTCCCCAGTAACCAGGTGTTAACAATATGTATGTCTCTGTTCCTGTTGGTCATTTTGTGATTTTGACAAGCTCAACAACAGTTCCACACTGTCATAAGATTAAGGTAACAAGTAGCAAATGTGTGGCCATTCTAATGTGATATTTGTTGTTGATAACATAGCAGAGTAAAGTTCCAGTACTGAACTCGCAAGAACCGTCCCACAACAATGGAAATTTTTGACTAATGGAACATTATGAAAAACCGTCTGATGTTCTTCTGACCTCTCCCATAGAAATTTAGGAGTACTCTTTGCCGAGGGCTTAGCTAGGGAAGTTAAGTGCTTCAGGCACATTTGTGAGGTTTTCCTAGTTCTTATAAACGCAAAATTGAATGATGATATTTCATAGGGCTCTGATATCAGGAAGATGCTTCCAAGAGTAAAATGAATTTGAGAATCTGCATGGATCATTCGGAGATAATGTTAGAAAGTTTCTGTCAAATAAAAATAACCCGGATTGTAAGGATCGGTAAGGCGGATGTTGAATAACTTGAGGGAACTAGGATGCAACATGAGCCTCGTGTCAATTTTTCATAAGAAAAAACAAACAAACTCGGGGCTGCATTTCAGAAGTCAGTGATCACAATGAGAAGTGAATGTCAATTTTCGGTTTGCTCCTTTATACAGCGTCGCTTTTCTGCCACTTGGCTAATCTAATGAGGATAAGTGATGATTGGTTGAAATTGATGAAGGGACACTCACAAGGAACGCCCATGTTTAGGTTTACCAGATGACAAACTTTAAAAAATAGGAAATTTTTAGATTTCATAATCTAAAGAAGAGGACATTTTGAAATGCAGCACTTCGAATACAAATTTTGTGTTTACTAGTGTTTTGGTGAGCTTGTAGATCACACACCCCAGTAAAATAAGTTTACACCGTTTCAGTATAACTAACTATAGGCCTCATTACAGGCAAATGTCTGAATATTCTAATAATTATTTACTATGCCGGTAGTATTATACGGTTGTGAAACTTGGTCTCTAACTTTAAAAGAAGAACACAAATTGAGAGTTTTTGAAAATAAAGAATATTTGGACCTAACAGAGATGAATAAACACGGGAATTTAGAATATTACATAATAATAAACTGCATAAACTATCTTCATTCTTTGTTGGAAGAGAAGTTTCTTGCCCTTGCGCTTGCAACTGAGAGTTGTATTTCCTTACTTTGAAATTTATCACTGAAACAATATTAACAATTTTTTACAAGTACAAAAATTTTGTTACGAATCTTGAAGTTGAAGCGGTTGTCTATCCTCAAAAAAGAGGACATTTCCCCATATTTCTAACAACCCGCCCGGACCATTTTTAGGACCGAAAAAGAGGACATGTCCGGGTAAAAGAGTGCGTCAGATAACCCTACCCATGTGCAGGCCGCGATTCGAACCCGAGAACTACGGGCATAACCGAATCGCACTTCTGGTGTAACTTTGGGATAACAGAATCGAGAAGTATTTCGATCCCACAAAAATTAGCGTTCAGGTCTATTTTGGTAAATATTTGTTATACTTGAGAAATCTTGAAAAAAATACAAATTTAATTGTATTGGTCCTCAGCTCCCAGGATGTTAACAAAGATACCCTTGACTTCTAAATTTTAATAAACGAAAATTTGGGGGAGCATGTAGGGCCTCCCTGATGGCGCAGTGGTAGTGTCCTCGCCTTGTAATCAAGGGTCCCGGGTTCGATACACGGTGGAGGCACATAGTGGTTCGGATCCCACTTTAAACTGTAGGTCCAGTCCCGATTAGCCTTACTGTGAATAAAGTGGACTTAAAACACCAATGTAATCAATCAATGCAATTGGGGAGCAAGTGCTCACGCCAAATTACGCCTTTGCCGGGAACCACCACTGGTGGTGGTGTAGTCGATTTGAGGTGCGTGCGGTTACGAAATATGTCCTGAGCGCCTTTGTCAATAGTTGACCGAAAGTTTGTAGATTCGTTTCGACAATATATTCAATAAATTCCCACCTTATGAGGAACATTTCTTCGATTCGCTTATTTTAATGCGCGAAATGGGGTCTTTTGATAAGAACACCCCACACCCTTACCTGCACAGCGACAAATTGTGCAACACAATCAAAATGTCATTAGTGCAGTGTTAACAATGTACGAGGCATCATTTCGGCGGCAATTTCTTAGGTAGAAGTGCCACCTAGGTGGAACCATTGTGGGCGTTCACCAGCCTTGGGAGTCTAGACAATAGAGGAGAAATGGAACGCGTGTATTCCAGGAAAGAATCACGGAAAGCCCACAGCTGGCATGAAAGGTATCTGTTGGAGGAACCTCACACCAGGTATGAACTATGCGCTGTTGTTTCCTCTTTACGAAGAATCGGCAAAGTGTTGCCCGAGCATGCTGGCAGAGCGTGGGCGAAACATCAGCATACTATCGGCAAATGTCGTGTACTACACCAGGAAATGAGTACATTGTAGTAAAGGATTCTGCAAAGAGTTTCAGGTTTCCGCAAGAAGTTTGGCAACGTCTTGCACTTCACTTCCCAGCTGGCGAGCTGGTTTTTGAATGAATGGCTTGTAGGTAGGTAGTTGGTCAGCTGTTCACAGCCCATGCAGGTGCAACAATACCCTGCACCTTCTGCTTAAAGGGGGTTGGGGGGTTATCCAAGGGTAACTTAAGAAATGCCTCCCCCTCTTCTTCGGAGCCCAAAAGGTGGATAAAAAAAAGCGCGGGAAAATCATGGAACATATGTTTCGACAAAGACGCACCTGGACGTCTACGTGTTTTTCTCAGACCAGAGTGTTTTTGAAAGTCCTCTTTTCAGGCTTTCCAGAAAGTGATTTCTTGATTCGTTTCAGAGAACTCGAAGCCTTCCGTTCGTACCAAATAATGAAAAGAATAATGAAGATATTGAAAGAGGATCTCATACTTGTGGTCTGTTCTCCAAGCATTTAAGAAGCGAGAACAAGCTAATCGGATTTTTTTTAATATTAGAAATTGAAATGAACATTACTACAGTATTGCCAATAAGTTTAGCTAACAGTCAGGAAATAACGAAACAACTAAATGTAGTGGTGAAAATTATTAATTATAAGTGGTGTTGGAATTTTTAAGACCTAAAACCCCCGGAAATATGCATTTATGGCCTGAAACGTCCATAAATAGGCCCCAATACATTAAACATATGCCTTAACAACAACAACAACAACAATAACAACAACATTGTAGAAATAAATTATTTCCTTCATGAAGTTTAAGAATTACGTAAGATTACGAAACGTGCAAAAAGAAAATGAAATTCTTACTCTAAAAATATCCAACTGAGTTGCCACCCAAAATGGTGTAACTTGACAACAAATTGTGTAGCAAGATACCAAAGACGGTGCTGTTGTTGAATTGGTGTTTTAAGTCCACTTTATGCACAGTAAGGCTAATCGGGACTGGACCTACAGTTTAAAGTGGGATCCGAACCACTTGTGCCTCCACCGGGTATCGAACCCGGGACCCCTTGATTACAAGGCGGCGACGCTACCACTGCGCCATCGGGGAGACCCAAAGATGCTGCTAAACAACATCACTAACAGTAAAAGTAGTGTCCTGTACTCCTGTTACCACACCGCTTTGGGTGTCTGTCAACTCAGTTGCATATTTCTAGAAGGTAGGATTATTTAATTTCTTCCGGGCCTCCCCGATGGCGCAGTGGTAGCGTCATCGCCTTGTAATCAAGGGGTCCCTGGTTCGATACCCGGTGGAGGCACATAGTGGTTCGGATCCCACTTTAAACTGTAGGTCCAGTCCCGATTAGCCTTACTGTGAATAAAGTGGACTTAAAATACCAAATTAAGCAATAATCAATCAATAATATTTAATTTCTTCCAGATATCAAGACCACATGCTGGTTGTTTTCACACATTCCTTGTTAGTTCACTATATGAGCCCTGGGTTGCAGTGTACAATCACTACTTGGGACAATTTTCAAATGTAAATCGTAGCCTATTTTCCTTCAACAAAAACAGCTTGTTTCTATTTCGACTGACTCAACAGGAACAAATGTAAAACACTTCTGAAATGGGTACATAAGTGGAAGTTCTTAATACGTACATAAAAAAGCGAAAATATGCTTCATGAAGTAGAAAACGATCAAACACCCCAACGAAATACCTAGATTTAATTAGTTTTTCATACTTATTCTCAGGGACGTTCACACTAAAAAATGCAATGTCATGCAAATCCCAGTCATAATCATAAAAATATACATCTTGAAAATACAGGGTGATTGAAAAGTATTTTCCTAACTAACTCTCTAGCCTTCTTAAACCCGAAGGTGCATGGCTGCAGCAACACAGGCCTTCCATCTTTCCCTATCTTGAGCAAGATCTATATACTCCTTTCCATCCCTACCGATTTCCCTTAGGTCCATCTCAACGTTGTCCCTCCATCTTCGTCTTGGCCTTCCTACAGGTCTCTTACCATCAGGTTTCCCAACAAGAATCCTGTAAACTCCTCTTTCCTCTCCCATTCGTGCCACATGGCCTGCCCACCTAAGTCTTCTTGTTTTAATTATTCTAATAATATCTGGACATGAATACAAATTATGTAGTTCTAAATTATGTAACCTTCTCCACTCACCTGTCTCCTCATCCCTTTTAGGTCCAAAGATTTTCCTAAGGATCTTATTTTCAAATACTCTCAACTTATGTTCATCTTTCAATGTAAGGGACCAAGTTTCACATCCATATAATACTACAGGCAAAATTACTGTTTTGTATATTTTAACTTTTAGTTTCTTAGACATTAAACGAGAAGACAAAAGTTTATGAATAGAGAAGTAACATGCATTTCCTGAATTAAGCCTACTTTTTATTTCCTCTTTAATATCATTTTCATTTGTTAATATTACTCCTAAGTATTTGATTTTGGAAACTGTTTCAAACGAGTTGTTATCAATAATTAGATTTTGATTATTACCTAATACTTGGTTTCGGCCTCTAAGCATATATTTAATTTTCTCTTTGTTAACTTCCAAGCCTATCTCTTTAGCAGTTTTGAAAAATATTTTAGCATTATTCTTAATTGTATTCATATCATCCCCCAGTAAGTCTACATCATCTGCATATGCTAACAACTGAGTCACACCATTTAATTTTAGTCCTTCTTTAGTTTCTTTTACCTTCCTAACAGCATATTCTAAGGCAAAATTAAAGAGCAATGGAGATAATGCATCTCCTTGTTTTAACCCTTCATGAATTGTAAATTTGTCAGACATATTAATACCCACACGAATTGTTCTTTCTATTTCACTGGTGCATATTTTTATCATACTAACGAGCTTCTTAGGTATTCCAAACTCTACTAATATATTATATAATTTATCTCTTTTGACCGAATCATATGCTTTTCTGAAATCAATGAATAGCTGATGGACATTTTGATTATATTCCCACTTTTTTTCAAGAGTCTGTCTGATGTGAAAAATTTGATCTGTAGTTGATTTGTTACGTTTAAATCCACATTGATAATCACCTATAATTTCATTAGCATATGGGGTTAGTCTTGTTAAAAGAATGTTAGATAATATTTTGTATATTGTTCAGAGTAGAGAAATTCCACGGTAATTATTGCAGTTCATTTTATCACCTTTTTTAAACACAGGAACAATTATGGATTCTTTCCACTGTTGAGGGATTTGTTCTTTATTCCATATTAAACAAATTAATTTATGAATTTGACATATTAATGAATTTCCACCATATTGAATTAACTCAGCTGGTATTAAATCAATGCCAGGTGCTTTGTTATTCTTTAGCCTTTTAATAACATCTTTAACTTCAGTCAAGTTAGGTTCTGGAACTAAAGGTTCTGCTGTGTGGACTTCATTTACTTCTGATTTATCTCCTACATGGACATTTAAAAGGTCATTATAGTAGTTCTTCCATCTATTTAGAATATCGCTTGGGTGAGCTAGAAAATCACCGTCTTTATCTTTTATCAAGTTTACTTTAGGTTTCCACCCCTTTCTAAACTCATTTACACCTTTATATAAATCTCTGATATTTTTATTTTTGCTGTTTGTTTCAATTTCGTTAATTTTGCTTTTCAAGTAATCTCTTTTTTTACTTCTAAACGTGCGGTTAACTTCTCGCTTTATTCTATGATAATTGTTTAGATTTGTATCACAAGAGTTATTTAACCACCTAAGTCTAGCCTGATTTCTTATTTCTATTAGATTATGACGTTCATTATCAAACCATGGCTTACTTTTTCTCGGTTTATGGTATCCTATACTTTCTTTAGCTGCTGATTCTATTGCATTACGTATGTGCTCCCAATTCTTATTTACGTCTGTTTCATTTATATTTTCATCATCATTTAAATCCTGCTAAACATCAAATCTATTTGACAGTTTAATTTGGTAATCTTTCTTAATTCTTTCATCAGTAAACTTTCCTGTATCAAATTTTATAACTTTTAGATTTTGTTGCTTATGATTTATCACTGAGAGTCTTTCTCTTAATTTAGCAATTACTAAATAATGGTCACTGGCACAGTCAGCACCTCTACAGTCCGGCCAAAGAAGACGAAACTACCTGGAAAGGACGATTCCAAACGCGAGAGGGGAAGCAGAAAGAAGCACTCGCCAAACTACCCTGTGGTATTTAGCTTGCGTGGGTTCGCTTGTTGTGTTTATTACCGCTTTCTGCGCTGTGTTTGTGATGTCTCTTACAATTCGCAACAAACCGTTTCGAAGTGGAATGAGGAAAATTGGGACGTTTTGGCCCCTGTCGCACATTCTACAAAACACCCTCGTTATGCTAGAAAATGTCACAAACCATTCAGTTACTACATTTATATGTATAATACTATATACAACATTATTATTATTATTATTGAATACTATCCTGATTAATGTTGTGTACTTTTGTGCTAATTATAATATTTACTAAGAAGATCAATTTAATTGAATGATCTAAAATAAAGCTACTGGTTTACAAACAAGTTTATCTACTAATGTGACGATATGAATACTTTTCTGATATGTTCTGTTTGCTGATATAGTATATGACTGGCTTACATAATCCTTACATAATTCGTAAACATCTCTGTATGTATTTTGGCGGCGATGTTACTACGTTGAAACTTCATTGCTGTTTCTACAGCAGACGATTTTCAAGGAACCCGCTTTTGTCCAAAGCTCCGTCACCCCTATTTAGCCACTGAACGCGGCCGGTTGGCGCATGCGCACTTCCGTCCATGGTCTCGGCTAAGGCAGCCAGAGAGTATGTGAAAGAACGTCAATTATACTAGTATGCCTTCTCTTATCAATGAGAATATGATCTACTTGATTATGAGTTTTACCATCTGGAGAAGACCAGGTATATTTATGGATATCTTTATGTTTAAAAGTGGTACTTTTCACAATTAAATTCTTTGAGGTTGCAAAAGTAATCAATCTTATACCATTATCATTACTTAATTCATGAAGATTTTCTTTACCAATCGTGGGTTTAAATGTCTCTTCTTTACCAATCTGTGCATTACAGTCACCTAACAGAATTTTCATATCATACTGAGAAAATTTATCAAAGACCTGTTCTAACTCTGTATAAAAATCATCTTTAGTATTATCATCTTTATCTTCCGTTGGTGCATGTATGTTTATTAAAATAATTTTACACCACCTACCCTGTAAAACTGCATATGATATCCTATCATTAATAAATTCTACTGTTTTAAGAGCCGAGATAATTCTATTATTTATGAAAAAGCCTGTTCCAAAATTATGATTTTCAGTACCACCATAGAAACAAGTATAATTTTTAGTTTTACAATTCCCCTCTCCTGGCCACCTAACTGCCTGGACAGCTACTACATCTACAGTAATTTATACTTAACTATCTCATTAACTGTACACTGAAATGCCCCAGGCCGGTAAAGACTCAGAACATTCCAGGTGCGCCCGACCCTGTGGCCGAGTGGTTAGCACATCGCGCTCCGACGCCAAGGGTCCTGGGTTCGAATCCCGGTAGGGCTTGGTTGTTTGTGAATGTCCATTCATCCATTTCATCACTCATCTCCATCTTCGCAAATTAGCCAAGAGGCACAAAACGCGAAGTAAAATAAACTAAATCAATCAATCAATCATTCCAGGTGCCTAATTTAATATCCTTATTCCTAATGTAGATCTTATCCTTAGTCCAGGGACCTCCCAAAGTAGTCCCCACCTGGAGATCCGAACGGGGGACTATTTTACCTCCGGTATATTTTACCTTGGGAACATCCATGGCCTTATATTGCTGTTTCTTGACATGTCTTTTTACAGTGCAGAGTTGTCAGCTCTACGCCTAACCCCCAATATGAATGGAGGAACTACTACACAAGACAAACACAAACACATTAGACAGCACAATTACTACACAAGACGAACACAAACACATTAGACAGCACAACTACTACACAAGACACACACAAACACATCACAACTATAACACAATATAAACACAAACACACCACAACTACTACACAATATAAACACAAACAAACTACACACCACAACTACTGCACAAGACAAACCAACACTAATGAATATAGTGTTTAGGATGGGATAAAATACACTGTTGTTTTCCAGCAAGATGATGCACCACTGCATTTCGCCAGGGTTGTTCGGGACAACATCGCTGATACCTTTCCCCGATAGGTGGATCGTCCGTGGCTCGCCAAGATGTTGGGCGGCTCACTCCCAGACCTGACTCCCCTAATTTTTCTTTTTTTAAATATACCGAGTTTGTCTTCTATTCTAGAGTACTTTTCAGCTGTACTATCGATTTTGTCAATAAAATGCTTTTTGATTAAAATGTCAAGAGACTTTTGAATCAGCCTGTATTAAGGAATATAATGGATTGCTCCAAGCAACAAACCCGAAATGTCTATAACGTCAGTATTGGCACGTACCATCGTTCCTTGCTCACGTCGCTAAGTGCAATTATTCACTTTTTGTAGCATTTGTGATGTGAAGCTGCTAAATGCAGTGCTGACAGAATCCTCCATTTGTACATCTCCTGGCTCTGTATTTTATTTTATTCTTCCTTGCTTGTTATGTAATTCAAGAAAGCCTGCAGAAAAGTTCCAAGGAAGAACAGTCATAGCACGAAAGATTCGTTTCAAGGGGAAGATAAATGAATGGAAAGAGAGAGAGAGAGAGAGAGAGAGATGAAGGAAGGAAATTAGGGAGTGAGCAAAGGTAAAGTATTCCCCTAAACATTACAAGCCATGGAATACAGACAAGGTATTTTAAGGCACCATGGAGCTTTATGGTGAGTGCTGCAGGGAAATGATTTCGCCCGAGCGCCAAATAGTTCGTAAAGACGACGCTAGATGGAGTACGGAATCGAATGCTTCTTCCCTCGAACGAATGACACTCGAACAGGCAAAACGAGCGGTAAAAAAAAAGGTAAAGTGTTCCCCTGTGCATAGCACCACGCCATGAAGGCGTATAGGGGGTGTGGGGGTAACGCCCCACACTTTCTTGATCCGGTCGTGAGTGGGGGTGATGTGATCAGCATCACGCCCCTGACCGCCTTTACCCCCCAGGGTTTCCCCCAGGTACCCATGTTATTCGACGCTGGGTGGGCGCCGGGGCCGCTTCCACCGTTAGAAAAGTTCCCGGATTTGAACCGGCCGGGGATCGAACCCGGGATCTTTAGCATGGTAGTCAGACGCGTTACCGACTGAGCCACCGCGGCCATACACTCGACGCTACCAATACACTCGAATTCAAGTAATACACATATAACCGTAATTTTTCTGTGATAGTCGGGCCTCAAATATGGACCGTGAGGAAAAAGACGCAGTGAAATTGAAACATAAACTACCACATATGCAATTTTGGACAAAAGGGGAATTTTAGGTTAGGAGGACCAGGTTTAGAGCTCTTAGTGTTTAGTTTTGGCGTGTGGGTGAAGCTGGGTGTGCCTCGTACCAGGTAGGTACCCTGCTATGCAACATATACCGCAATAATAGGGCCTCCCGATGGCGCAGTGGTAGCGTCGTCGCCTTGTGATCAAGAGGTTCCGGATTCGATACCCGGTGGAGGCACATAGTGGTTCGGATCCGACTTTAAACTGTACGTCTAGTCCCGATTAGCCTTAATATGCACGAAGTGGATTTAAACCACAAACTTAATCAATCAATATACTGCAATTTTGTAATATAAAATGTCTATAAAGTCAAACAATTAACCAGCTCTCATTTAGGGCCGAATCCCATGGAACTGGATATCCAGTTAGTTGGCGCTGAACTGGCTCCCTGACCGGAAGTGATGGGTGCCTGGCTGGCTGATTGACTGGTTTTGTGGAATAGGCCATGTTCTAATCGCTACTGGCTTTCCTCAACTGGATTCTGTGGAACACCCAATCACAGCAAAGTTTGGCCACGTGAAGATAA
This sequence comes from Lepisma saccharinum, assembly GCF_977018435.1. Classification (NCBI taxonomy): domain Eukaryota; kingdom Metazoa; phylum Arthropoda; class Insecta; order Zygentoma; family Lepismatidae; genus Lepisma; species Lepisma saccharinum. The sequence continues at coordinate 200,316,160 of NC_139229.1, read as the reverse complement.
TCTGTGAGTTTGCAAAGGAGAGTTTCTTGTCTGTGGTTTCCGAGTTTTGGCTGTTTTTGTTTTGTTTGTCGATAAAAAAAAGATAAGGAGATGATGTGCAGAGCATTCGTGTGCAGTTCTGATGAACGTTCGCCAACATATGCCACCTTGCCTATCACCTACTGCCTAATATAACAATATTGCAAGTTTTTGTGCCTAATATAACAATATTTCAAATTTAGTGCCTAGAATAACAATCTTCCAAACTTTTTGTTTATGAGGAGTGTAGTTAAATCAGTGTAAAGTACAGGGTTGCCCGTCCCCCCAAGGCTGTGGACGCATCCCTCCCAAAGTTGTTCATCAAAATCCCCCCCGAAAAAGAATTGTTCATCATACCCCCCCCCCCCACACACACACACAAATGAGTGCACGTCAAATCTCCTGCATATGACCTTGAACGGCTGAACAGCACCAGCGAATCACAGAAGTGCGGCGTTGCCGTGCTCTCCTTGACAAGGCGTTTCGCTCAACCACGCTGTCTCTTTTCCGTGTGAGATTTCGACATGGCACCGCTGCAGTGCGCTGCTATTCGCTATCGCCATATTCAGGAGATTTGACGCGCACTCTAGTCCAGTATTTACACATTTCCTTTTTTGTGACGATAATGGTTTGTAATACTAGCTCAATGGATCCTTTACCACAGAAATGACACCTGTCCGCTCGATAACAATGAGCATGACTACGTCTTCAATTTTTCGTTTGCTACACAAAGGGAACTTGTCCCAGACTATTCCCTGTCTGCAGTAAATGAGATTTTGTAGTGAAATGTGGACATGTTGGCTTTCTGCTGTAACCGGTTCAAATATAGTTTTGATAAATTCACAGTAATTGATTTTTGTTTGAATTACGATAATTTTATTTCATTTTTTAAAAAATAAGTTTTCGAAATACGTAAGATTTAGACAACAAAAACTATCAGTGTTTTGAAATTATCCAGTCAGTCGTAGCACAGGAACACATGAAAGCGAAACAAATCGTGTCTGAAATATCATCCAACACTAAAACTGAAGTCCGCACGGAAGATCCTAACCGACAGACTCGCAACTACCACGAATAAAACACCAGACATTGTTTACCACTGGCCGAGATGACAACAATTGAAAGACGCATGACATTCAAAACCTTTGATTGCTTTTTTTTTTTTTTTTTAAAGCACGACTCACTTTCATGTTTGCTACAGGAAATAGTTTTCTTGTGGAAGTTGTTAAACCATGAAGTAGATGGTGAACATCTAATAACCATATCTAAAAATCAGTAACAAGTCAGTCAAACAAAATGATCCACATTTTTGTGTGAAGAGCATTGGTAGCTAAACTATATAATTCCCCCCCCCCAAAATTGATTCCCCCGTGTGGGCACCCCTGGTAAAGTAAACTTTAAGCTTACCTAAATGTAACGCTACTTCAAATATTATTATTAATAATAATAATAATAATTGCTGTAACTTGTGGCCTGTAAGTCACAGAAAACAATACTTTTTGTTGTGAAGTATCGCTACAATGTCACCATTCGAATTAACACTTTCCAGAAATCTCAGGGAGGAGGCCACCTTGATTCCCATGTCTGTCCGATAATCCAGATCCGTCAAAAAGAAAAATGGTGACGTCTTCTTTACCGTAAGGGACTACATGACAGAGGCGTCTCCTGAACGCATGCGTCAATTGTGGGAAAAAGGACAGCTTGCTCTGCGACGACATTAATGAGCATTTCTACATTCTAATTTCTTCATATAGGAGAAGTATTTATTTTACACGAGAGCGCTCAACTAAGCTTATATTACATTTCTTGGATCTGAACTGAAAGAAAGTAATAATTCTTTTCCCACAATTGACGCATGCGTCACTTCAGGTCCAAGAAATGTAATATAATCTTAGTTGAGCGCTCTCGTGTAAAATAAATACTTCTCCTATATGAAGGACCGCAAGTCCGAGGGACTGCATAGAAATTAGACGCTGAAGGAGCAGAAGGGACAAGGACCATTGACTATTACTTACTTATCCGGCACTACAGTTCTGGATGAACATATACCTCCCGAATTATGGCTCTTCCATTCTTCTCTATCCTTTGTAGCATTTCTCCAATTTCTAACTCCTAGGGTTTTGAGATCGTTCTCCACATCAGCAGTTTCGTGGTATTTTTCTTCTCCCTTCCATCCTGGCACGATGAATACCTCTTTGTATCATTCCTTTCTACATTCTCTCAATATGTCCAATTCATCTTAATAGATTTGATTTTACAAATTTCAGTATTATCTTCCATTTCAAATACATTGACTATTTCCATATTATTGCGTATTCTCCAGGTCCATAAATTCTTCGTACTGTTTTTCCTTTGAACACACGTAGTTTGTTGGCATCTTCGGCACTAATATTCCAACTTTCTGAGTCATAGACTACCACTGGTCTGATTAGTGTTTTGGATATTTTCATTTCTGTTGATCTTGATAATAGTTGGAATTTTAATAGTGTGAGATTTGCAAAGTATGCTCCATTTTCTACCATTATTTTCTTTGTGTATCTTTACTAATTCTATTATTATTAAATATTCCTTAATATTGTGGTAATAGCACACTTGCTTATATCATGAAAGTTTAATGAATACTTTCTTTTAGCAGATATGTCTATATTTTAAAGTTTACAAGTATTATTAATACAGAACATGCAATTAGTGGAAGTTCAATATCATAATAACGAAACTGTTAATAATAAACAATACTAATAATAATACCAGTAGGGTACGAACAAAGCCTAAGGGTCCAAAATTTATACCCATCCCCTTGGTCCTGTCAACAGTTTGATGTATTTGGTTGATAGTTGACCGTGTCCGAGTCTGCAAAAGAGTTCACTGTTTCCTGTGACCAATTGTGGCACAGCCCATTCGTCCGTTCAAATTGTTTTTGTTTACAGAAGACCCCTTTCACTTGCCATGCAAATGCGAAAAGGCGATGACCCTCCTTCTTAGAAATTCGCCAGATGCAGCAACGTGGTTCCTTCTGCATGCGTAAGAAGAAAAAAAATACGTCGCAAAACAAGGCACCTTGCATTTTCAACACGATAGCATCAAGGTTAATCACATCGCGTTATGTATTTCCGGCAGGTGAACCCATTTGTACCGGAAATACAAGGATGTCGTTGAACTTCTGCAAGAACCAAACACCAGTTGGTTCTTGAGTGTCGCTAAAGAGTGTGCATTGCATCTGTCGCACTGCTTGATGTAAGAAGTTAGCAAGGGTGGTGCCAGGAAACTTTGATCGGGTGGTCAAGCATGGGAGACACCAAGGAGGGCCACATGACCCCTGAAATTAGGAAAATACTTTTGGTAGTATTTTTTTATCGCTTTTTTTCCATACTGGCTTTGTAAATTTTCGCCCTCCCCAAAAGAGGAACATAAATTAAGAGTATATGAAAATAAAATCCTTAACAAAATATTTGAGCCTAAAAGGGATGAGGAGACAGTTGAATGGAGAATATAGAACTGCACAATTTGTATTCCTGTCCAGATATTATTAGAATAATTAAAGACTTAGGTGGGCAGACCATGTGGCGCGAATGGGAGAGGAAAGAACAGTTTACAGGATTATTGTTGGGAAACCTAATGGTAAGAGACCAGTAGGAAGGCCAAGACGAAGATGGAGGGATAATGTTGAAACAGACCTAAAGGAAATCGGTAAGGATGGAACAGATTGGATTGATCTTGCCCAGGATAGGGACAGATGGAAGGCTTGTGTTGCTGCAGCAATTACTTAATTGATTGGTTTGATGTTTTAAGTTCACTTTATGCACAGTAAGGCTAATCGGGACTGGACCTACAGTTTAAAGTGGGATCCGAACCACTATGTGCCTCCACCGGGTATCGAACTGGGACCCTTGATTGCAAGGCGATGACGTTACCACTATGCCATCGAGAAGGCGAGACTCTGACTCAATTCCCGGTCTGGGCACAAGTGTTCTTTGTGAGTGTCCGTTCATCAATATCCTCATCCTCGCGATTAGCCAAAAGTGGCAGAAAAGCGATGTAAAATCAAATCAATCAAACAGCTGTGCAGAAATTAGTGGACTGATGAACCTACCGATTAATAGTTAAAGGAGAGACAACAATCGACCAAACGTGACCCCTTGGTATCTGCGAATCCAGAAAAATATGTTTTCTTCAATTAGTTAAATGCTAGTTTAAAGCCACGCTGGAGCACCAGCAAAGTCCTCCGCTTTAGTTTGATAAACAGCTAAGTTTTCAAAAGTTTAAAAATTATATTACATCTGTTGAGAGCACGATGTAGAACCTTCAGATGGATATTTGTGTGGTTTGCCTCTGCTGTTGTCTTGGTGTAGGCCTATGTGTAAGTTTCGTAGGACTCTGAACCAATTTTATGCGACATATCTGTAATCGAGAGCTTTCGAAGTATTTTCGATAAGCCGTTGTCGAGATAGTCACTCCCGATATGACTGACTAACGTGTTTGCCTTCTCATTGCAACAAGTAGGCGGATTTGCCCGTTGCCAAGACACACGACACACCGGCTCGGTCCCCTCGACAGACAAAGACCGGGCGTCGCTGCCTACCAAATATCTTTCTGTTATTAATATATATATGCCACGACTACGCTCAGTTCCTGCGGGGCATGGGACCCCGCATCCCAAAGTTCGGGTAAGGGTCTGTTTCAAGATAATAATATAATCAAAAGTTAAATTTACACTTACATAACGAAGACTTCAAATTATATTAGCCCTTTCTCATGCTTGAACTCCACCGCAATCGCACCCGCATCCCACTGACCAGTGAGGATACGCATACGATTCGCGATTGAAATCAGCATAATCAATTCTGGCGTCCTTTGGATTGATAAGGCCTCCGCCTCACTGACCAGTAACGGCGGGACACCTCTCCAACCAAAAGGAAGTCAGTTAATTTATACTTATTAGGCAAACTTACTACAAAGAAATACCAAATAACGATTATAAATTTATTTACTAATCCATATATACGTTAGGATAAAAGAAAGTATACAATCTTCAGATCGAGAGAAAATTACAATGCCAAAATTTAATTTCTGTTCAAATAACTTCCGAAAAACATAGACTGAAACTTGCTTTCTCATAAAATACAATCCAGAGAGCTCTCTCTTATATAGATATATATATATCGTCCATATCCCAGCTTAACTTGGTTTCAATAAACAGGTGACAAATTAACAGTAATGATCGACAATTTCCATTAACCAAAACCAAAAGAAAATTACATAAACTTCTTATCCGTAAATATCTATTTGTGCTTCTGTCATATTTTCACTTCAGTATTATGTTCTTTAGAACTCTCGAGGTATACTACCCTCTTCGGGGCCAACCTCCAATAACATTCATAACTAAAGATAAGGGGAGCCTGTCTCTACCCAATTACCAAAGCCATCTCTCGGCCACAAACTACAAATGTTCGCTTGGAATTCCATAACATAACAGGGGACACTGTCTACCCTCTTTGGCTGCTTACATTGCAAAAGCAAAACAATAGACTTTTACATAAAACGAATTTCTACAAAAACATTTACTCGACCGGTCACCTATTATAACTGTTTCAAAATTATATCTAACATAAAACCAAAATAAGAAAACCCATTAAACGTTCCGGATACTCAGACTTTAGAAACGGACGTAAAACTATATAAGTTATTAGATTTAAGAGACATCCTCTGACCAGAGGTATGCTCTCGGATTTAAGTATCAAAGAAACAAATTTATTTAAATGAACCTCCTGACCAGGAGAATTCAAAATGATTTAAGAATTAAAACAAATAACTCGACGAGAAGGAAGTATAACTTGAATTTATACCGGAGTCACACTGACCAGTGCCAACTTCGATAGAATTTATGAAACAAAATTTTAAATTATTAAGATTAATTATGTATAAATCAAATTATTTACAAGCCTGCCAAAATCCCCTTTAAGGATCATGCTGACCAGCACAAATCCAGAAAGGTGGCTTACGGAAAACTCAGGACATTGTAGAAGGGAGAGCTGACCAGCCACTCCCCTCACAATGCCTGTGTTCTCCCAGCCCTGGACCTCGACAAGCGATTTAATCACCTAACGATTCCGGAATCTACTGCTATACTGAATTCATCTGCCAGTTGACAGTTGAATTTTCTTGAAGTTTTTCTTGTAGAAGCATCGTTTCCTTGACTCCCATCTGTTTTTAAAGTTGTGGTAGTGGCGTAGTATGATGATCTGGCTTCTATTACCTCTGCAACTGTCGCTCGAGGTTCGGTCTGTAGTGGCAGTTCTATTACGAACTGAGTGTTTTGGTCCTTAGAAGGGCCGAAAATTTTGGTCCTTAGAAGGGCCGAAATTTTGGTCCTTAGAAGGGCCTATCTTAATTTTTGGTCCTAAAAGGGCCGTTTTGCTATGACATTTCGTGTTATATCTGGGTTGTTTTGGTTGTCTATTTAGACCATTCCTGTGATTATGTCGACTAGTGCCTTTAGGACTATGAGTGTTCTTTCTTTCTCGTCCTTTGATTTTTCGATCTTGTCTTTCGCCGTTTTGATGAGCGTTCTTATTTTCGTTTCTTGTAGTTTTTCCAGTAACCATTTGATGCTGTCATTTGCCTCTTTTTCCTCTTCAGTTGGAGTCTGAAGTGTCTGGCTATAATTCATGGTAGTCGGTGGTGTAATCTGCGCAGGTGGCTTCTCTTGTGGTAAGCTGAATGGTAGTTGTTTCTGTTGTTCCTTCCCTTCATCTGGCTTGGGTTTTGGTTTCATCTGATGTATTGATTGGAACATTTTACAGCCCCTGTAGTTGGCCGGATGGTTTCCTCCACAGTTGCAGCATCTTGCAGTGAGTTTTCGGTCTTTCTTTTGGCATTCTGCTGTGAAATGATTGTTTGCACATTTCACACATCTTGGTTGAGCCTTGCATTGGCTCTGGGAATGCCCTATCCTCTGGCATCTGTGGCATTGCAGTATACCTGGAGAGCGGTATGGTTCCACTTTCATCTCATAGTTCAGGAGGTGGTCTTGGCTGTAGATATTTCTTGTTGTCTCGCCTTTCTTCAGTGTAACTAGGTACAGTGGCATCGGTGTTTTGATGAAGGTTTTCGGATCTCTTTTCTTCATCTGTTGAACTTGTTCTACTTGGTAGTGCTGCGCTGCTAGCTCTGTCTGTATTTCTTTTGTTGGTAGGTCGATTGGCATATGTCGGAGTACTACTTTAACAGGCCTCTCTCGGCGTGGTTTATCGGTGGCGTAGCTGAGCGAGTGCTCTTTGCAGTGGTTAATGAGCTTGTTGAATGCTGATCTGGTGTTGGCTTGTATCTTCATTCCATCATGTAGAATTCGTATCGTGGCTTGTTTGTCATCTATTACCTTTGTCACCGAAGTGACAAATTGATGGCTTCTATCTGCGTTGTAGATGTAGACTGCTGGTAGCTTGGCTGTCAGTCTCTCAATTGTCTCTTCATCGTGATCTGAGAACGTTTGATACGTGTTTGTTGTGTCGATTGGCTTGACTATCGGTGGTGATCTAGCTCGTACTGGCTTCTTAGGATGTATGAATGGCTCGTCCATGTCTTCTTCTACTTCGGAAGAATCGCAGGGGAACTCCCTTTTCTTGGTTTGCATCTCGCGTGGAGTGTCTGGTTTTAGTTGTTCTTCCTTGGACGTTGGCATGAAGAATTCTTCATTCCCTCTGGTAGATTGGCCAGGTTGTGGTGTTGATTGTGCCTGTTCTCTCTCTTCTTCTTCTCTCTTCCTCGCCTCCTCCCTCTCTCGGTCTTTCACTTTCTTCCTTTCCTGCTTCCAGCGAGAACGCTGATATTTATACTTGCGAGATTGCTCAATCCTATTTCTCAACAAAAGATTTCGACAAACTGAAAAGTTATTTTTAGCATCTAACAATTACCCTTTCCAAAAGACATATCCAGAAACACAATGCAAGCTAAACTTATTTACAAACCCACGCAGCGCCGAACGAAAAGAACTCATTGTTGTTAAGGAAGAAAAACAACGCAAGCTTCTACTTGCTTTGCGTTCTTTCTCGTTGGGCCGAAACTGCGTTACAATGTTAACAAAGATAAAAGATAAAAATGTACATTCAAAAGATTAAAACTCCAAATGAATTTATACGAGGGCTATTAAATATTAAAAAGATTTGCAAAAATTTTTCAATCGTTACATCATAAAAGGGTTCCCGAGTTCGATCGCACAGTCCCGACGCAAGAGGTGGACTCAAAACATGCTTTTCTGCCCAGACACAAATTGGAATGGTCTACGTTTCTAAATTCGTTTTAAACAAGGAGTGACGTAACACACTTGTTTCTTTTCCTATTTGACGCTACTAACGCGTTGCATTACTTCCGTTATCCTGATCAAATCAAAACTCAAAGATGCACGAAACCTGCTTTGTTGTGTCGTTTTAAAGTTGTGCATGTAAAATTTACTTTGAGAAAACATGTGATACCTGTGTATGATGAAGTAACGGCATTAACTATTATTGTTAATTTTATTCATCACCGGTAATTGGCAATATTAGAGCTTCATTTTGTGTGAAATTATATTTGTACTCACACGCATAACTAGGGGAGGGCCATTAATTACCTCGTCTATGCAGCCATCCGACACTGCCCCCCTGCGCACTCAGAGATTAAGAGGTCCGGGTAGTGATAACTAGAGACCGGATTTTAAAGGGAAATATTTTCCTCTAAAAAAGGACCAAAAAAAGGGGAAAATTATTTATTTATTTATTTATTTATTTATTCAATTACGCCTCAACAGAGGTAAATCCTCCAATTACAGAAGGCAGATAAGCAATCTTACAAAATAATAGTTTATAAACACACACACACACACACACACACAAGAAAAAACTAAACAGAACAAATGCAATTAGCATACATACAAACATAAATAGACCGATAGTACAAGTAATCAATTACATAATCGCAAAATATCAACTTAAACAATCGGTATCTTTCAGTTGAATTTCACCATACAAGTACAAATTAGTTGTAATTAGTTATAATTACACATATTGAATATAGTATTTGTACATAATTGTTGAATAAACTAGAGGATAAGATAGTTATACCAAAATAATTACAATATATTTGTTATTATACTTTTGATTCAATAAATTTTTGGTAAAGTTTGAAAGGCAATGAGAAATCTAAGCTCTGGTTATTAATTGAAAGCATATTATACAAATCACACATTCTACTTAATGAACTACTCTTATATTTCTGAGTTTTTGGTGTTTTAGGAATCAGTAAATTTCGCCCACGTAAGTTATTTTTTTTCGTATTGAATTGCAGTTGGCTGAGAAAATAACTATTGTCCAATATACAGTTTACAGTTTTATACAAGTATGTATAATTGATATAGCATATACTGTCTATTACAAAGGCTCTTGCCAAGAAAATGGGAAAAAAGGACTATAGTTTTTATTGCGCTCCACTAAAAATACTTTTTTAAATGAAAGCGCAATATACGTATACCATTGATATATAAAAAAGGGGATACATTAAATTTCGTATTAATGTATCCATTTTTATATACGAATGGTATATATTGTGCTTTCATTTAAAATAGTATTAGTGGAGTGCAAAAATAAACTAGGCTATAGTCCCTTTTTATTTGCTCTTTTTTTTAAGTTACAGTACGGAGAATAATCTTACCATCCATTTCAATGAAATCTGCTTTGCATTACCTTGCCGCATTCCATGGCATACTGCCACTTGTACCTGGCCTCCCCAATTCACTGACACTCAACACTGTCGTCACTGTCACACAGTTAAAACTATTCTAGAAAACTTCACAATAAAAATCTAAATTTAACAGATAAGTACACTTTCGCCCCCAACAGGCGTGCCGCTTACAATGCGTTGTTGCTATATAAGCCCAGATCGCATTGTTGCAAAAATCGCTGCAACGTACTCCCAACACTCATGGAGGGAAGGGAAGGTAGAAGGCGCTTGTTTTTTCTTTCCTCTAAGCTGCACCAAATAGATAATTGTTGAATGTTTTGTTTAGGGGAAAAAACAGTCCTACATTTTTTTTATATCTTGTCAATAAAGAGACCAAGGAAGATGTTTTCTTAAAAAAGGGGGGGGATGAAAGGAATTTATGCTGAAAAACTAGTCACTAAAGGGACGAGAAAGGAAAATGTTTTTAAAATGGAATAAGAGGGAATGTGGACTGAAAAGGAAAGTCAAAACCATATAATCTTGTTGGTGGAAGGAACTTTGTTATTTATTCCATGATCCCTGTTCAAAAATAAAAAAGGACTTACTTTCCTTTAAAATCCGGTCTCTAGGTATAACGAATCAAATCCATCGTTCTTTCGAGAGAAGATTTCAAAGAATTAGAAATGTGAGGAACAACTCCATACTCAAATTTTTGTCTATCTTAAGTTCACCAGTTTATCGACTATCAAAACTATACTCTTTTGTAATTTCAAATGAATGTTGCCCATTTCCAGAGAGGTCAAAAGACCGGGTCAATCCTCCCCTACTTCCCGTGCACTGAAAATGTGTTAATATTCTAAGATGTTGTTAACCTGTCTTCCTCTTCATAGCTGCCAGTTGCCAAACAAGGTTCTTTCCGCCCAATCACTCTGTCGAGTAAAGAGATAAAGAAAAAAAAAAGAATCAAAGGGCAAAACAAGGCACGCTCCAAGAAAGGTGCACGCAATCTAAATTAATGCATTTCCTCTCTCTGGACATGTGGTATTCGCAAGGAGCACTTTCGCCAGCTTGTCGCTCTTCACCTGTTGCAAAAATTATGGCAGCAGCTTCCTTTGCTGATAAAGCCAGGCTGCGACGCAGGACCACTCTGGGGTTGGTGGCTTGTGTTTGGGTTTGGCTGAAGGTGCCAGCTGCTCGAGTACCTCGCTTCCTTTTCAGGCAAAAGGAAAGGAGAAAAAATGAGGCAGTGGAGCGGGGGAGAGAAAGCAAAGCAATCGTTGACCTTTCTTGCCCAAAAAGAAATTCCTTGCCCTTTTGTGCCTAAAAATGGCGGGAAAAACTTCACAGCGTAAACCACAAGTTTCTTTCATGTGATTCTAGTCCGGAGAGCGGTTCCCATAGCACCTTGGTATCCCTGAAGCCAGGATTTTATTTCGGGGGGGGGGGTTATCCCTAATCAGCACAGGTGTCGCCAGAAATATTTGTAGAGGTAGACAGAACACTGATAAAACTTGATTAGTAGAAACAATAATGACGGTAATAATTATTACGACGGTTATAATTGTCATTTTACAATAATAACTATTATAAGTTATTGAAAGTAAGCCAATTTTAATGCAAATTTATCGTTATTATTATTGTTATTATGTAAATGGAGAAACTTTGCTACTAGATCTGCCGTATGAGTGAATATCCAACACAAGTGTTGTCCGTTATTTTTCTTACATTTTGAACAGTTAGTGTACTGAGATTATTGCATTTTGTTATTAGTTAATAATAAAATAAATTTTACACATTCCGTTAAAAAAATGGCTTTAAAAGTTAGGAGCAAATTTTTCTCATAAAATTTATATTGTATGACCTCTTCCAAAGAAAAGTATACATTTTGAGAGATGTGGATCCATTTATTCTTTGGATTAAATGGTAGGATATAAAAATATATCCTGGTTTCTCTATTATATTTTCGATCTAACATTTAATCCTGCTAAGGAAGTAAAATGAATTACCACTATACACTATTTAAATTAGATATTTGTAGGATTTCGTGGGGGGGGGGTTCAGCCCCCTTAGTCCTCCCCCGGGCTACGTGCCTGCCTGGGTCATTGTTGTCCGTTTTGTTTCTTGAGTTTCTCTGTTGAACTAATAATGGATGACGATGATTACGGTTTTGCAGTACAGTCCGGCTGCCTTAGCCGAAACCATGGACAGAAGTGCGCATGCGCCAAATGGACTTGTTCAGTGTCAAAATAGGGGTGACGGCAGAAATCACAGACCTCTAATTACAGGTTGAAAAGGATGAACTTTTGTTTGAAGCTGTGCATAGTCCTGGGGCTAGAAAAATGGTTAAGCTATGTGTAATAGTAACAGAAATAATCCTATTTACTACAGTTGGTTATTTTAAACAAATTCTTTGCAAACTGTAAGCACATGTGTTGTGCTCGATTACTAAAGAGCATTTAGTACTTGTGAATCGTTTGTTGCTTGTTTAAACAAGTGTTTGGTTGACAGAAACTATTTCTGGTTATTCCAAACTCTTTCCTCTGTGAAGAATTAACAGTATTTTCGGCTGAAAATAGGTTTTGAAGGGACCTCCCCATGGCGCAGTGGTAGTGTCGTTGCCTTGTAATCAAGCGGCCCCGGGTTCGAAACTCGGTGGAGACACATAGTGGTTTAGATCCCACTTTAAACTGTAGGTCCAGTCCCGATTAACCTTAATGTGCATAAAGTGGACTTAAAAAACTCAAATAACTCAGGTTTTTAAAAAAGGGTGCTGAAGAGAATGCGGAAGAAAATTAAGGGGTGCGCAAGCCCCTTATGCATACCCTGGCACCGCCCCTGCACGTACACCCAGGAGAGATGAAAATTTACCCCTGTTCTCTCTCTCTCCCCAGGGTTACTTAGTCTATGAGAAGGCCCTGCACACCCCGTGTCAATTCGCACCTTCATGACACAGTGTATTTCGGATTGGAAGAATCAAGCAAAAACACCAAGGTTAAAAAACAGGAAGAACGAAATTAAAGACTAAATCACACCCCAAGTCCTCCCCCTTCGGTTCTTTCTTCCAAGTGGGAGCACGACCGCTGTTGCTCTGCACTTTTTATTTGCTCGTGGCAGGAGTTTTGTTGTTTTGAGAAACGAACGTGCTTCCAGTGCAGCCTTGTCGCAAGGTCGCTTTTGCACGTGTGCGTAAGAAGATTGTGAGTCCTCGCAGTGTAGTAACCGATTGTGTATCAAGAAACGACACGTTCAGTTCAGCGTGGTTCTGAAGGCTGGTGGTGTTTGACTGTCAGAACATAAAAAAAGTCTGGCAGTCAACGTATTTGATCTGATTTTTACGTGAGATAATGTGCAAGCGGATTTAAATTGTTCGCCTGCCTGTAGGCCAGTGTTTAAAAACTGACGCGCCTCTCACACCAAGAGAAGTACTTCGTGGTAGATTCAATAAACGCAGCTAATTTTTACAGTTGTGTTCATGGCGACTGGGATACTTTGGCTTCACGAGGTCGAGGGTGGACGAATTATTTTTAGGTGTATTCTGCTTCTGTGGCCATTGCTTCCAAGCTATATACTTTTCTTCTTATTTCTTTCTGCCTATTTTCTTTCTTACTGTCACTCTCCCTCAATCTACCTATTTCCTTTCCTTTTGTATTTCTACCTATTTCCTTTCTTTCTTTCTACCTATTCCCTTTCTTTCTCTCTACCTATTTCCTTTCTTTTTTCTTTCTTTCGTTCCCCATTTCCTTTCTTTCTCTTTCACGACCAACCTTTTCCTTCTTCTTTCATCTTCCTACTTTAATATATTCTCTTCTCTCTCTGTCGTTCCTCCAAAGTTTCCGGGTTGTATGGGGTACCTTCCACGTAGGCGCCCAAAAGTCAACCTCACTTCCACGTAGTGCACCCTGGACTAAAGACTAACGAGGCTCTGGCGACTGGCACTATGGCCAGTATAATTTTGTGTGTGTTGTCCTGTTTTATGTCCTTGTGTGTGCTGAGTGCCCGTTTACAGCTTCAGCTTTTAACAGAAGTCAGAAAATTTTAAGATTTTTAGTTATGCAACGTTAGAGTTGTCATTTGTAATGATGCTTCTCTACCTTTTCCTTCTTACTATCTGTCTCTCAAACTTCCATTCTTTCTATATTTCACTTTATTTCTCACCAGTTGAAAAATATAGTCTCAGACGCCATAATCAGTAGGTCAAGGTCACTGATATTGTTGTGCTATTCACACTGAATAACACCAAATTCACCGCCTAAATTCACGAAACTAACACGTGGTGAAAAGAATAAAAATTATACATTGGAAGATCATCGAAAGCACATGAGATATATTCTTTATCCCACTCAGTAACACCACATAGAAATTGCAAGAAATACCAAAAATTAAGCTGTACTATTATCTAAACGTACCGTTCGCTTTTAGACTATTATATTTTGTATGAACGAGTAATAACTTTCGCACTGTTCTTACAGCGTGATTGGTGTTAAATTACGAAGGGATTGACCTTTGCACAGGAATATAAATTCCTCGCTCTGAGTATACGTAGCAGTTGACAAGGAGGTATTCCGATGATATCCTGCTTACGCTTCTCGTCCTATTCGGAAGGGAATTCGTTCGAAGTTTGAGTTTCGTGCGTACTATGTTCAAATCACGCTATAATAGTGTAGCATGAAGCGGAGTTACAGCACAGATACGTTTAATGTTGTTACAGTCTTACAACAATAACTTATGTAAAAAAAATAAAAAAATAAATAAAGTACTTTAAATGGAAATAAAAGAAGAAATTAAAAGTCGTAAGAGACTTTTCTCTCATGATAATAAAAAAGGTCAGACGTCTGAAACTAGATTCCTTGTTGTGCTTTTTTCCTTGCTGGTATCGTTTTAACCTCTGTTCTAGCAAAATCGTGCCTTTTACGCACTTGCTGCGTAGAGAAACAGTTCGGAAGTTCGCTTTGCGTTCCTGTTATTAAAACAAGGAAAGATAAGTTCTCAGACGAGAGACAGCGTGATTTTTCATATGAGAATGCCAAGAAGGAGTGGATATTCTTTATTTAGCGCATATAAGAAGACACTGCAATTTCTATCCGAACTCTGTGACCTTTGATTCTTGCCCTAAATCGGATGACACTCTGCAATTATTGAATCTGCAGCTGTATGCGACAGTGCTGCCATCTGCTGGCACCGTCGAAGTACGCAGATGGTGCTTTCAGCAGTTTACGGTCTAATCAAGTGGAAGCAAATAATTTCATTCCAAGCGATTTTCATGCAGGGCTTTGTCCATAATATTCCTTGTGGATTGTGTAGGGTACATTTAGAAACAAAATGAGCATTAATTGGGCCTTCGTGAAAGATTTTAAGAGGGTGTTGTGGAAATGTGTGGCGCGTGTGCGGATAAAACTCTAAGTGTGTGCACTATGCAATTAGACTTTTAGGTGTTTATTTTTGTCACTTGCAGCAGAGGCATCAGAAGAAAAAACCAAGCACTGATATTGTACATAAATATACACGAGCATGCGAACATCGTAATAACAATTGACAAACCCATGAGATGTCGCTAGATTGGAAATGACTTTATTCATATTAAAATGAAGTTGCCACCAAAAGTAGTTACAACAGGACACTCCTTTTGGCGTCAATGCGGGAAAAAGCTTTGTTTAGCACCTTCTTTGGTGTCTTAATGCACCATTTGCTGTCAAACTACACCAAGTATGATGGTCTTATACTTGGTTAGGTGTTGTGCTACACCAATTAGGGGGTTGCACTACTTTTGGTTGCTACTCAATTGCTTTTATGGTAGACTATAGTTGCAGGATTCTCCACGTGTTGTGCGACAGATCCTAATGATGATCGCAACTCGTTACCATGTGCAAGTTCGAAGGTGGATACAAATATTATTGTCGTGCAGGGTGGATAAAAAACATGATTTTTATTTAAAAAATAATTTTTGTAGATTTTTTATTTAAATCGGATTTTTTTTATTTAAAACATTTTTTTATATTTTTAAAAAACATTCTTAAAATTCCTTGCATGGTTTTGGGCACCATGCACATAGATGTATATGCCCTGTAAAATATTTGAACAGTTTGATTAAAGCATACATTTTTCTGTTTCTGATACTGTAACTATTATAATATTTTCAGTAACTTTTCTTCTAATGAAAC
Organism: Lepisma saccharinum; assembly: GCF_977018435.1. Taxonomy (NCBI): domain Eukaryota; kingdom Metazoa; phylum Arthropoda; class Insecta; order Zygentoma; family Lepismatidae; genus Lepisma; species Lepisma saccharinum. Next base: position 200,300,294 of record NC_139229.1, on the reverse strand, counting down.
TAAAATATTCTGGATGTACTCTATAATTGTAACTTAAAATATTAACTCAAATATTTTATAGTCTTTGTACCTGAATTTTGGAGATTTTTTTAAAATGATAGTTCAAACAATATCAGTTGCCATGTTTATTTGGAGATTAATGATATTGACACGGTTTAACATGATTAGTATTTTGTATATTTTTCTACACAAAATGTTTGCTATATTTGCCCATAAAATTATTGAATTTTAAATCAAGATAAATCCTATGTTTACATTTCCTTTCGTATGAGCTTCACATCATCAGTACATATATTTTATTTCCTTTATTTTCCTATCTTAGAACCTAATAATCACCATTAAATGATTACGAGAGTAATGCGCTTTCACCAAAAATGTTTCTGATATCTATAAAATCCTCATGTACGTACATTATTCTATAAATTATTTAAATCACGATTTAATTCGTGATTTAAATCCACCCTGATGTCACGTAATGGTAGTAAAGATTCTGTAATCATTCTTCGACAGATTCACGGATCCCAATACTAGAGCCAGGACTTTCATCTGCAAAGAGCCTTGCACAGGAGGAAAACGCAACGAAAGGGTCCACAAAATTAAAAAAAAAAAAATGATGTTTGAAGTGTGGTAAAATCATATAAAAAAAATCTGACTCAACTTGGCCCAGAAGTGTAACTGTACAGGGTGGCCACAAAGTGGGCGTACCCCTGCATTTTTTTCGGAAATTATGTTTAATTGTTATTAATTTGCAATCGTTCGACCATGATTAAACAAATGAAACTTGATTTAAAGTGCATGCCGTACCGTCCTTGTCACGTTAACGAACTCTCTGATGCTGATAGGACGTGATATCTCCGCGAAACATCTGCCAGGACATGGTGCAGAATTCAGCTAGGCTACGATCACGATGGTCTCCAAACCGATGTCCTGGACAAGTGAACTATCAGGTACGTGATCACATCGCTATAACAACAACCACTGTAGTATCGGAAACAAAGGGGGTACGCCCACTTTGTGACCACCCTGTACATGGATGGGAAGAGGATGAGGGAAAGCTCACTATGATGTTAACCCCGGCTGATTGTTTGATTTTGTTTATTTTACTTAGTTTTTCTGCTACTTTTGGCAAATCGCGACGATGAAGATGTTGTGAAGGTATGATGAAATTGATGAAGGGACACACAGTCACAAAGAACTACGTGTCCCGTGCCTCCCCGATGGGGTAGTGGTAATGTCGTCAAGGGGCTCCCACATTGCACAGTGGTTCGGATCACACTTTTAACTCTATGACCACTCCCGATTAATCCATGTGTGCATAAAGTGGACTTACACCAAAAACTCAAACTATGTTGAATCCCAATTTACTTTGAAAACGTCTGTAGTGTGAAGCATTTTATATACTTCACATAATATCAAAAATCAATAATTGTGAAAAAAAATTAAATCCTGTGTCGAGCAAAGCAGATTCTTTTTAAATCTTCTGAATTGTTGACCCCTTTTTTACACTTTTTAAAACAGATTACTTTCTATTGCTATAGAATAACACCACAGAATGAGATATATACAAAAAGATTGAATCCAGCAACATGGTGTTGAAAATGAAGGATGGGGAATGCCTTGCAAAATTCCCCTCAGTATACCAACTGGAAAAAAATACATCTTCTAGTCTCTTTGACATTCTTGCTACACTGTGCGATGTAATTCAGCCGACTGTGGACTTCGTAACAATGGAGTAGAGATTCCTGTCCATTGACATCCTTTCACAAGCGTAAAGCTGGCGTAAGGTCACCTCAAGACAGGTACTCGTGCTGAAGAAAGAACTGAATGAGGAGAATAGGGAAACGGTGACAGGTTGTAGATTCTAGCTGCAATCTTGTCCTCCCCTGTGGAGGGCTCGAGTCTGACCAATCACATCTGCCACCTGCAACCATTGGTGACAGATTCGGAATGCGCGCCAATGTCCCGCTCTCTTCTCGTTATTACTTCCGAGACCAAGACGGACTTGATGATTTTTGTTAATTAGCGTCGCTTTCTCTGCCACTTTTGGCTAATCGCAACCGTGAGGGTGAGAGATGATATGATGGAATAGATGAATATTGAATAATAAAACACACGTTGAAATAAAATACAGTTTGTGGAAGAAAAGTACAAATTAAAAAGCAAAAATGTAAAAAAAAAAAATATGAGGTAATTTTAGTTGGACTCATTTAAAAACAGCCTACAATTTCTATAATTTGTATATTTTCTTGACAGACAAGCTAGTTGCAAAAATCAAAAGGCAATGCCTAATGCAAAGTTGTTATTCGCGATAGGGTGTAAGTTTTAGGAATTTGAGCATGGGCTGCAGTAAGCTTCTAATAACTGCAAATTCATATTTGACTGTAGCGTGTTGGTTTATCGTGATGAGGAACATGAGAGAAAGGTAGGTAGAAAATGAGGAGCAGATATGTTCAAGATAGCATTGCCGCGTCTTCCTATAGTTTACTGAGTAAAACCACAGGACATGGGACATGCTAGACAGCACTGTCAGCCATGGAGCTTGAACCAGCGACCTCCAGAATAGAATTCCGTCACCTAACTATTCAGACTGAAGTTTACTAAAGTATCTTCAAATTAGGATCATTAATAAAGTCTCTACATGATTTCGATTCCGCGACAGGGAAAGGCACAACAGGCTGCAACACTGTTTCACCCCGGTTACAAAACATCCATCACCGTGAACCTTCTCGAGTGCCATCTCTAGATAATTCTTCCAGAAAGCAAAAGGAAAGAGCCCACCCTCCCCCTACCTATCCTATCCATTCACGCAACTAGGAAATTTTGTTTGTTGACCGGCGGTCGTCAGATCTGGGGGTCATTAGCATCTAGGAAGGAGGGGAAGGGGGGGGGGGGCAAAAAGTGAAATAAAGGAAGGAAAGAAGAAAGCAAGGATTTTACTTCACACCTGGAACAGAGAGGACCGACCCACCGCTGTTTTTGCACGGGCGTTTTGTCAAAAGAGGAGAAAAAAAAATCTATCGAACAGAGGGTCCGAAACGAAACCTGACACCCGCCAACAAACACGCAAATTGCAGCACCACAATAATCTCCACCAGAATCTGTCGTCCCTCAAGGATTTCTTCCAGCGGCGTTCCTCTGCCTCAAGTGCCTGTCCGTCACATGGCTATTGAGACAATTTCCACCTCAAAAGGAGCCGTTGAGCGCAGCTCTGGAAGATTACGGGGGAATACAGGTTTTCTTCTTTCCACGTGCAAGGTCTCAGCGAAAGGTCCGCGTAAGGTGCGATGGAATGTGCACAGCAAGACGGAATAACAGAAAGTTACCGCAGGTGGAAGAACGAAAGGGATAACTTCAAATTGCAACAATTCCGAAGACGTGGATACGAAAGGGTCAAATTGGATAAGAAAGAAGTACGAGAAAAGCACGGACTGGAGGATTGAGACAAAGAAACAACAACAAGCTTAAAATACTTCTCTATGAAGGAACAATCTCCAAGATAACGAGACGTGATACAATGTAGGAATGATCACAAAACCTGGATGACGGATATCCGAGTAGGGTTGCAAATTATCCGATATCTGATGAAGAGGTTTTCTCGTGATATTATCCAGGCCTATCCGGAAATTAACCTCGATGATATCCCGACGAAACCTCACCATTCTCCACCAGGAGAGCTTCAAGAATGATTTATTCGATATCAGTTTCGGATGCAATGAATATTATTAATGTAATCTAGATATTCGAATAATCCAGGTGCTTGAAATCTGAATAGAAATTTTTTCCGATATCTGGATCAGGATTTGGCCATCGGTAGTGCAATTTCCTCTCGTGTCGTGAACGACGAAGAATGTTTCGTTCTCGTTCTCGTCTCGAGTTCACGTATTGTCAAAATGTGTCTTGAGGTCACGTATCACAGACATGTAACTAAGATGAAAGAATCGGGTAATCATTTATTCTTTACCCGTTTATTTTTTAAATGCTATGCTCAGCCAACGTTGGCGGCCTCCGGATGGCGCAGGTAGCGTCGTTGCTTTGAAATCAAGGGGTCCCGGTGGAGGTACAAGTGGTTCGGATCCCACTTTAAACTGTAGGTCCAGTCCTGATTAGCCTTACTGTGCATAAAGTGGACTCAGAACACCAAATCAATCAATCAAACCAAAGTTGGCCAAAATCGTCTCTGTAACACCCACAGGAAAGTATGTGTTTCAGCTCAACGTATGGAGCAATATGTGTTTTTCATAATGCTAACCGGAGTGTAAGAGTAAACCGAAATGTCAACCTCGGTTCAACACCCTAGATTGCATTTTTCAGAGTAACAAGGCTGTGTTGCCTGGACTCAGCCAGTGTAATCAATTCTCTGTGGAACTTCTGTGCTGTCCATATGTGTTTATGTTCAACAATTTCATCTTTTCATCATTCATACTCATCTTTGCCATTAGACGAAAGCGTCAGAAAAGCTATGTAAATAAATGCAATCAATTGTATTGTTCCATTTCTTTGAGCTGTGAGATATGTATTTTCTGCAGTATAAGGACTGCATTGAGCTGCATGTTATGATTTCTCTTAAGAGGCAAAAAAGACAAATGAAATACTACGCACCCGGGAAGGGAAGGTGAGGAGGATGAGGAGACAAAAAATGCCGTTGATTTATTACAATTTCTCTCTGTCGAAGAAACAGAGATAAATAATAACAAGAGAGTATCCAATACTCGAGATGTGTGAGAAGACTATACAAGATCTATTAATAGAGTAAATATGAAAAATTATACATGGGGGAGGGGGCACAGTCCCTCCCTTCCCGCCCTTGGTAGTGCTAGGGTGTTGATATGTCCACTTTAAAAAGTTCTGTGAAAATATGCCCAACAACCGCAATCCACACTTGAAAGTTTTACTCAGCAGGTGGCAACACTTGCAAGAAGGGACTGTAGGAACTGCAAAAAAAAAAAAAAAAAAAAAAAGCCCAGAAGCAAATGAAACAAACTGTCACGAGGAGCTCAAGTTAAGTGATCATAATTACCACTAGCCACTTGGAGAACAACAGTCGCAAGGTGAAGTGAGCAAGAAAAGTGATAAGCAATAGCAGCACTTGAAACCAAGATGATCCTGATTCGATGACGTCACATGGGGAAACCATATTTTTCTAGTACTGCTTCTGCACTTGCGTGTGGAGAAATTGCACTCCATCTGGATGACAGGAAGAGTTTACACACAGGCACTTGGAGCCAATAAAACGTCGGGCATTGGTCGAGCCGAGTTGTGTGGGAAGGCCATTCAAGATCTGTTTAATTGGGTATCGAAGCTACGGAGCGAACATCTGGCGATTGGAGTGCTCTCCTGAGATGGGCGTAAAAGGAGAGGATAAGTGATTAGCACCTAAAAAAAAGGCGTTAGCCAATTATTGCTCAGCAATGCTAATATGTGCACCTGTTGTCCTTCGGGTATTGGAACCCTTGTTCTTCAAATCGTGCAAAAAGATTTTTGCTCTGCAAATGAAACATTGCTGGTTCGAGACGGAATTAATTGCAGCGTGCGTGGAACCCGCGGACTACGAAAGTGATCGTTAAGGCTGGCCCGATCCATAAATTACGGGTTTTGTGGCGTTGCAGTTTTCTTCACAACTTCACAACCTTATATTAAGAGTCGTGATTTTGTGCTCCTGAGTTAGGATTCGGTTTAAAGAAATCTACACAAGGCGGGCGGTTCGTGCTGGCCCACAAGGAAAGAGGGGAATTTACCACCTGGACCCCTTCTAAACTCGATGTGCACCAAAACCGGGGGAAATTTAGTAGAAATTTGTTCCTGAGCTCTAAGAAAAAGACTGTTGCCTTAACATTAATACCATTAGTAAACCATGTTTTCCTAGAAAAGTTTTTGTGGAACCACAGGCAAAAAAGCCTGCGCAGACCCGCGACTCCTGTGCACCTTACTCCCGCTAGGCCGGGAACCATGCTTCGTTATGGCCAGAGCTGAATGGATCGAGGAAAAGGTGCGCGAGGGATTTTAGCCGAACGTTCTTTTGTTTGTGGTCGTGTATTTGTATAGTGGTTGTTCACTAACATATTTAATTAAGCGTTTAGTTTGGGCTCCCACATGACTTTCTGCTTGGGCCAGTACGCCCCTCGCCAATAGCCCAGAACTATAGAATACTATCAGTGGCGGCGACTAGGCGACTGTTCCCCCCACCCCACTTTTTGCCACTTTTGATCACGCCGCCGCAACCGAATTGCGCACACTTAAATCCAGGATTGCGCACAAATCTCACTGACCTGTTTTCGCACAGATTTTGATCGAACGTTTTCCACTTTGATAGCTTTAAAGTCTGTGCGCAAAACTGTTTTTTTTTCTTTAGACAAGAAGAGAGAGAGAAATTAGAAATAAAATAGTAAATCATACCAATTGAAGACTAAAATTGGTAAGCGCTGTAAGTGCCGCAATAATTCAAACAACGTTTTCCACGTTAAACTGTGAAATGTGCAATGCTTTATAATGTGGTAAACGTGAAAAGTGGCTGGTAGCCCTCTAAGTAGTTCAAAGGGCGTGTAAAAAGGCACTAGTGTGAACGTTCGTACGGGCTGATGTACTGAACGATGCGATTTCCCAACACTTTCGCTTTTGGCACTTACAAACTTTACAAGTTTTAGTCCTCAATTTACTCAAACTCAAAAATTAGGTTAGGTTAGGGTAATGACTACAAAAACACGTGTAAGTCCACACACACACACACACACACACACACATGCACAAACAAACACAACAGAAGTGAGAATGGCTTGAGAACTTTTTACATCTCACAACATCACCTCATTTTTTTGTGCCCTTGTCAACGGCTTATCAGATACCATTGATAAAACCGGAAACGTGTGCGCAATCCGGCTGTAGCCGCCCACGGACTATGCTAACCTTATTTACCAAGGGAAATTTAAAAAATTCCACTTTTTGCACCTTGCCCCCCTAGTTTTGAAACCCAATTGCCGCCACTGATTACTATCCAACTTTGACCTAGTCAACTGTGTTCGAAGTGGAAATTGTTGGCTAGGGGAAAGTTTGCTTGATATATGGGGGTAGGTGGGAAAGTGCTCCTAATGTTTCAACGTGGAAACAAAAGAGCTTGTCGATCTCCGTGGGGTGTGGTAGCACAGCGTGCTTCGACGCCAGGGGTCACGGGTTCGAATCCCGGCATGAATGCTCTTTGTGAGTGTCAATTTCATCACTTCATCACTCATCCTCATCTTCGCAATTAGCTAAAAGCTAAGTAAAATAAACAAAATCAATCATTGGAATGCTTTGCATAAATATTCATAGCTGGGGGGATACAATCTTCCCGCATCCCCTTCTACTTCGAGTTCTGAGAGACTGAGACAACTAGAAAAAACGAAGAAAATAAAAAGATGTGATTCGATATATCCACTACTTTTAGCCTAAAGTCCTAGAGATGTAAGTTTGTACCTGTCAACACTAAATGTGACACTTTCATTGTAGCGTACAATGTGGGAGTGTTCACCCTTGGACCAATCACGTCCACTTCTTCGCCATGACGACGAGAAAAGTTTCATGCATTACTAAATTTAGAAATAATCTGATTTGCAGGTTAACATTTCTAGTCTTGCCATAAAAATGATAAACATCAATAAATTGGTTATTATGACTTTCTATGGATATTTCTGTTTTGATTACCAAGTCTCTACGTGAAATGGCAGTAAGTACATAACAGTATATAAGCAGGTGTTGTTTGCTGATCACTAAGGCTAAGATTTTCATGACTTAGCATAGCTATATATATATATATATATATATATATATATATATAGGGTGTATCTTAAATAATAGCGCAAACTGACGCAAGAAAGTCTCAGTAAACATGGGTTTGCAAACGAGCCGATGTCGAGATAATTGCGAATGTGTGGTTACAAGCCGTCACTGATTGCATTTTGTAAACACCGAGTACTTTACTCCTTGCGCGTTCCGAGGTTTGCTCTTTGTTTACAAAACAGAACATTTCCGAGAGGTGGCGTTGTAATCAAACAGGTTGGATACAATCAGTACAGGGAATTGTATATGCTTGTGACCAATTCCGAAATGAACTGAAGGTGTTCGAAAGAATTCGAAATTCAATGAGGAATCGCGTACAGTATTGCATCCCACTTTGAACCCCATTTTTAACGGGTACGAGTGTATAGTAATTGTAACATGTAACATAGAAACTTACTAACGTTTGTTAAAGTAAGTAGAATTTTCAATAAAAGCAATGAGATCTCCAATGACTTTTCTTACTGTATTATTAACATTTTACCAACTAGGACGACGTTTACAGACAATAAAGTCAGTGGCGGTTTGTAACCACACATTCACAATTATCTCGAAAACGGTTCGTTTGCAGACCCATGTTTACTGAGAGTTTTTCGCTTCTATTATCGTGTACTTTCTTCAATTGTGTCAGTTTGCGCTATTACTTATGATACACCCTGTATATATTTTGTTAAGGGTTGCGTGTTCCCTAAATATATAGAAATTCATATTATGAACAAACTAATTAAATTAAGGTGCTTTTAAGGGCATATTTAGGCCATTTCTATACTTGATAGAGCATATTTTGATAGTTTTTCGGTCATATTCAGCATATTTTCGCATTTTCAAGTAATATACAGCCATTTTCGAAGTGGATTTGATCTGACTCCTATGTTCGCTCAAGTTGAATTTTTTACAATTATACAATTTGAGCCGGATCCAGTCTATTGTCTGAAAAATGGTGAAAACCAGTCTCCTTTTCGGAAAATGGACTTTGCCCCAAAATAACTCTGAGCAAATATCTGCTTATTGTTGAATTTCTTCGATATTGCAGAACATGAGCCGAATGTCATTGTTTACTTTAAATATGCTCCTCTTGTGTCAACCGAGATAGAAAGCAGCTTTTCTCAGTACAAGGCTTTGCTGGCTGACAATTGGAAATCATTTTTATTTGAATATTTACACACGGTATTCATTGTACATTGCAACTCAGCGCTCATAATAATATGTGAAAATATCTCAACATATGTTAAATATTTATGTTTCAAACAGTTCAGTTGTAAGGGCATATTTTTCAAATTATGGTGCATAATTTTTAAAATTTTAGGTCATAAGAACATTTTTTTATTTTGCATATTTTAGTGATTTTTTAGATCATAAAAATCCTAGCACTGCTGATCACATTTAGAATCCACTATAGTTGCTCGACATAGATTTGTACGGAATTACTGGGCGCTATCTAAAGGGGATAAGTGAAAAAAATAGCTGCCATTTTTTGACGCCATTACTAGTAAACAAATCTGAGTCACGATCGACAACAGGTTCTGCATGTAGCAGTGCATAATGTTCACCAAAGGATATCGCGAGTGGCAGATAAGTTGTAGCATATCTTAAAGAGAGAGAGAGAGAGAGAGAGAGAGAGAGAGAGAGAGAGAACTGGTGACCACTGATGCAAGAACGAAGTATATATGATACAGGGTGGACCCAATTAAAGTTGCCCTACTCAGAGCCCTCTGGAAAGTATCGGATTACGCTGAAACTTGGTATAGAGGCAGTATAACGGCTTATGCATATTCGCACGTGCACACCCAAATAAACCTCTAATGCAAATCATTATTATTATACTTATTCATTGAACTCTATCTTCTTCGAAATACCAAGTGTTCCGACGCCGCTTCACCAAGACAGGTGGTGGAGAAGCGTGCGATCAGTGATATCAACCTGCGTCGATAGAGCCAGGCTCGGGGCTCGCACAATGCCAGTTTCGTTCCCTCTGACGCAGTTGCAGCAGTCACGAGAGGACGCTGATTGGGTCTCTTTTGGCTTGGAGAGGTTGCATCATTTAGGAAAGCCTTGAACGTAGAGATCGGTGTGCTAGCAAATGTAGTGTTGCAAACCAATTCCATTGGAGATCTTGTGACGGAGTGCAAATTGAGGGATTTTTTTTAGAAAAGGGAAATTTCGATTGTATATTGTCCCTCCGATTCTGTCCCGAGCACGACAGGGTAAGAAAAAGGGGAAGGGGAGGAGGGCAACTGAAAGCGAGACGGGTGTTTTAAACATGCTTCATATTGCCTTTGCTTAGTGCATCTTGGCCAAAATAAGCTGTCTCTGTGGGGCAGTAGCAGAATTATCAACCCTCGCGGAGGGAGCGTACATCAATCAGCCAGCTTTTTTTCCATTGTGTGTTTGTTACTGCGTTGCAAAATTCTTTAGCATTGTCAAAAGGTCGTACGTGTTTCAGTGCATAGTGTTAGATTTCATGGATGAATAGGGAAACTGTACGTAGCGAAATCAGTGACTTAATATTTAACGTTGTTGAATTTTTGGAGGGAAGATAGCTACAAAGCCTGTAGCAACTGCAGCAATATATGGATACGGCGAAAGGGAAGGAAACATTCTGAAGTACGAAGTGTGGATTGAGTGAGTACTGTAAATTTCTTTAAGATTTATTATTATCTTGATTTCACTTGATTTGCTTGATTCGATCTGCCTGTCATTAGAAATAAGCAGCTAGATAGATTACAACTGATTTCCTCCATGTGGTAGTTGGATCGGCTTCTTTGGTGTACGCCAATGTTATTATTCTCCTCGTTCATTAATATCAGCGGAGCTGGGGAGGAAGTTTTTACGAAATATTTTGCAAATCGACAATACTAGTATTGATATTGTAGATCAGTATTTCTATGTTTTGAGTGATTTTGTCAGGTTATCGAATGCTGAATTACATACGTATTGCACAATAACATCGCCCTTCTCGTGATTGGCTGGATAATTTCCGAAATATTTGAAATTTGTAAAAAATCCGTGTTAAAAAAAAATCATGAAATATAACTGTCATTGCCTCATTTTCAGTGAAAGGTGATCGAAACTTGGGTTGCCAATATATTAAGCATCATTATGTACGCAAAAACGGGTGAGAGTATTTCACAAGGGTGTACGCGAGACTGAAGTGCACACCCATAGAGCCAGACCACCAGCCGCCACTGTAGGCTATGTAGACCATGGGGAAGCGAATGATAACGAAAAGGAAAAATAATTCAAATTTTCACCAGCAGGTTGAACTGTGGCGCTAAAATTGGGCTCCAGAGGGCTCTGAATAGGAGGAAATAATTTTAAGCTCCATATTGGCGACTGGTGGTGAAAATTTGAACTATTTTTTCCCATCAGCACTCGCTTTCTCATATTTTCCATAGTCTCAATACCAAGTTGCTTCGCGAGTGGGCGGTGTTTGAGAGAGCATGTCAAAGACGACGACGCAGTAACAAACCGCCCCCTGTGGTACTGTCATTGCCGATAACCCATTCAAAAATGTTTAGTACCCCTACCAAAAGAATGTCCTGGATGCTGCCTGTTTTTCACTACCTTCTGTGTCTTGTGACACCAAAAGCATCAGATATATATAGGGTGTCCGAACTGAGAGCCCCTAATAGCAACTGTCTATAACTTCACATGGATTTTATGTATTCAAATTAATTATACATCATTGAATACATGAATACATAGTCATTAAGTTTCTGTGAGCAAAATAATTAGTACATTTAGTACATTTTAGTACATTTATACATGAGACCTACGAGTCGCACAGAGAATGTCCAGACGATACTCGATTTTCCACCAATGGCAACAGCAATCCTTTCACTTATAACTTGTCAATTTAAGTCCCAATATGCGGAGATCGCTGCGGAGCACTTCCTATTACGTCATCCTCTCCACCACTCTTGAGAGTACCAGTGGTGCCAGTTCAGCAAAATTAAGCTAAAACTAATATGACAAACTATTTTCACTGTGTAGCGTGACAGTGCCGGCTCATATCAGTCCGGCTCATATTTAATTCGGCCTTTGAAAATGCATGCGGTGCGCGGATCGTAAACTGTAGTATTTTCGCGCGCGCGTTAAGGTTTATAACGAAGAGAAACTAGAGGGCGAATGACTTCATTTTCTGAATGCGACATCGAGCAGTCGCCTGTTTTTTTTACAAAAAAGCCGAGTGGGTTGGGGGTTCTTTTTTTTATCGTGCAACAATCACTACGAGGAGGCAATCTGATAACACGCTTGCCTGTGTTCTTTTTAAAGCATTGAAATGTTCTTGCTCTTTATTCTTGGCTGCACATTTTTGAAATGCAAGCTCCTCTTTTATATCTTATCGATATCAGTATGCGAACAATATTTCACCTTTGTTTAACCCAATCTTTCTTTATCTGACGTCACAACTGCAGGCACTATTTTCACCCCCGTCTGACCCCATCATTCGTGTGGAAGAGGTTCTTGTTTTCGGAGGCGTTTCTCTGCTGTTGAAGTGGTATGTTTCGTGTGTGTTTGCGTGTGAGAACAATAATGAGTGCGCGAGGCGAATTTTTCTATCGTTTTATTTCGTACATTTCTTATGGTGGTAAGAAATATCCTTAATATAACTTAATTTTTTTAAGGTTTAAAGGGAAAATATCAAAATGTATTTAGAATTTAGCGTAATAAATAGGTAGCGTAGGTGAGGTGATACTAATTTCACATTCAAATTTCGTTGAAAATCCTCAGACCATTCCGCTCCCTCCAGGTTGCAACACTGCGAACCAACGCCGCCGCGGAGAAGGGAGTGGGTAAATGTGGTGCGAGGTGCGCAACAGCTATTTGCAGCGTCTTGTTTTTAAACTTGTCAAGTTATAGCTGTTCCATAGTGTCACTTAGGTTGAATACACCATGTCCTTGACATAACCCCACAGTATCGGTTGCTAACTTGAGATTTAAATACAAATTATTATTTCGAATTATTTCAGCACCTGGAATACAAAAACAACATCACCTTCCTTTCCCACCAGGTTTCCTATCTTTATTCTCTATAGAACATTGTTTCTTAACCTATGGAGCGCGACCCACTGCTGGGTCCCGAGGGAACGTTTGGTGGGTCGCGAAGTCGGGCTCGAAAATGTATTTACTGCATCTTAAAAACCTATTACATTGAAATTAATAAGATATATTGTTTTAACAATTTAAATTCAAAAATGTTGTCAGTAAAAAAGACAACAATTTGTGATATCAGCTGTGATTCTAGCATTAAAACTAAATTTTTAGATTCAGACTTAACAATTTTTTGGATATCTTTAAGATATCTTTGGATATCAGTAGTTCAATATCCCACGAAAGTTCAGGATACTCACCAGCAACCACTGCTCTAGAACGTTTCAAGTTGACAGAGCTTTACAAAAGCAACTACCAACATGTACTATTTATTACGGCACTTAAAGACATCCAAATGTGCGAGACAGGTTTACGTCGTTACATTATCTTCAATAATTACTGTTGTGAAGCGGAGATCAGCTTCTGGTAGGTTATTACTGCAATTCTTTATCCAGGCCAATGTTGCCAACTACAGTGCTCAATCTCATCCTAACTAGACGCGCTGATAAAATAAAGTATTGTACCAACAATTTGAAGACTTTAAATGTGCATTTCACTTGAAGTGTCCACAGTTGTGCTACCATCTACAACCTGGTATATGAAACAAAATGGTCTCAGATGTCATTATAAAAATTTCAAATTAGGGCATTCCAATTCGCACTCCCTGTAGAATTAACACTCGAATAGGTGTTGTAATGACAACTGAATGGCCACTATAATGAATGATGATAAAATAGAGGAAGAGAGAAAGACAATGCTTTAAGCAGGATTCGAACACAGGACTTCTGCTAACTTCTGTTAACTTGTAGGCGACAGCGCTTTTTAATGAGGATTTTTAAATGTTTCTTGTTTTTGTTTTTTCGCGTGGTCAGACCATCGCTTACGACATTGCGATACTAATGAAATTCATGCCATGCAGGCGTCTAATTTGTTGTAATACTCCAGTGGTGTATAATCAGCCAAATCATGTTGAATATCTTCGTCGAGAGCCTGTGGTGAAACGAGTATCTTCCACGCTGCCGCTCCGCAGGTTGTGACAGCCCGTTATTAAATAAATTGAAACACACCCAGATTTCTAAGTGATTTGCTACAGTTCCTGCCCTCGTGACGGTTGCCTCCTTACAGCAGGTTCAATATGAATAATGAAAGGACACTCTTTTGTAGTTGGGACTCGAGACAATCACGCCTTGCCTCCGAGCAAGGTGAATGCGAGGAATGTGTCTGTGACTTCTATCCTATTCCATTCTCAGCATAATTGGTTATATTTAGGGCCAGGATATTTATGTAATTACATATTATTTCATTTGTTTGTAGCCAAGCAAAAATAACAATGTTAGGAATGATGTATGTGAATTTCATGTTACATATTTTTACATATTTTGAGACTGATTACATATTTCCTGTTTACATTACAATTATTTTTACATATATGCCACATTTCCTGTTTAATTGATTAAGCAGATATAATTGAGGGACATACAAACAAATTGTCGCACTAAATGTACATTTTGTTTTGTTCATTGAATGAGAATATTCCTCTATATTTAAATGCATCTCTCGTGGTGAAAAATATCTGACAAAACTGGCTAATCAACCTGTACTCTAAACTGTTGTCATTCACGTCATCAATTTATCAGATTATTAATTTTACAATCCTATTTAACATTAAAATTTCATTATAATATTGAGGAAAATAATATTGTACAATTACATTTTTTACTGCCAGTAACGTAAAAACAGTACAGAAGTGAAATATAGAATATTAGATGTTTTATTATACTTAGATACTTTTACATATTTCGGTATAGTTCTTATTTTTTCACATATTTCAGCAACATTTCCTACATATTTATGTACATATTTCGCATGTTTTGACTACATACAAATCCAGGCTCTAGTTATATTTACAAGCTGTCGTTAAAAGTTTATTTCTGCCCCCAATATTATAGTCATAATTACAAGTAATTCATGATTTTGTAGGTATCATCCTTATTAATTTAACACACATTTTATCTGAGTCTTCTTGTTCATACGGGAAACTGAAGTTATTTCATTGGCTATACGTATAGTAGTCCAAATGTTACAATGTGCTGGACTGGTTCAGAAATAAACCAAACTCATTTCTCGCATGTTCCTATATAAAAGGTTCCTAAAGTATCTCTTTTACAAAAAATATGATATGTCCCCACGACAAAATAACGTGAATTATAATAATCTGCTTGACATATTTGGTTTTAAGAGTCTTAGTAATAGAAGGAAAATATTAGAACAGTTGTACTTGTATAAAACAATTAATGGTGTCTTAGACAACAGCTCCTTTCTCGGTCAAATACAATACAATTCAATATAAGAAAAAATAATCTGCGTAATAGAAATATTCTAACTTATAAAATTTAAAAAACTCAGAAATATAGAAACTCACCAATAAATAGAATGTGTCAAAGTTACAATATCCTTGTTGCAAACAACCAATGTGTAGATTTTTCACTTCCATTTGACAGATATAAAAGAATAATAGATTCAGTGCTCTAGAAAACGAAACTCTGATAGAATATAGATTGTTTAATATAAATGTTACCATTTACAGTGTGCAATATTTGTGAATTACGTATAAACCTTTTGCCTAAATGTATGTAGATAAGTGTGTGTGTATATATATATATATATATATATATATATATATATATATATATATATATCTTTACGTATGTTGTATGTTATATGTATTGTACGTGAATGAATGAATATGTGTTTGTATATTTCCATGTAATTTCTATTGTATTTATCAAACACAGTGTACGCCTTCTGTAATTGGAGGTTCAATCCTCTGTAGAAGTGCAAAGCATAAATAAACAAATAAATAAATAACGGCAGTTCTTGTGTTCAGCGGTTGCATTATCATCATGCTCAATGAGAATGTTCGTATGTTCATGGCGACGTACAGTAGAGCCTCGATAATCCGATATTCAAAGACTTTGCATGTGATCTAAGAAGACAAATCGTCCGATTACTTGGACTGGACTTGACATGTATTAGAGTTAGAAACACATTTTTCCATTAGATGTTTCGTTGTCACATAATTTAGAAATCAATAAATTCGGCTGTGATTACCATCGTGCTCTTTTCATTCTTCTTGTCTTCTTGGCTTCCACTCTTCTTGCCTTTGCCGTCCATCTTCTTCTTACCTGGATTCATGTTGAAATGAAATGTATATCTTCAAATGGTATTTACCTGGAACAGAGAGTGTGTGGAAAAGTGATAAGCAAAGATGAATCTCCGGTGATAGCTATGATGCTATTACAGTTTTGTCGATTGAGGATATTGTTAGTCATTGTAATCTTTGATACACATACACACACATTCTACGCTTAACGCCTCCCCCCAAACACATCCAAACTGGACTTGTGTAATATTTTTGAAGTGGGTGCATTTTATATCTAAGCTGTCCGTACACGATTTAATTGTCATTCAAACATAACATTCATGGCCCAACAACATCGACAATTGAAGGCCATTCATCAACGTTCTTGTTGGAAATCTTGAAAGCTCGGAAATTGCACTATTGCACGATCAACGAAAAATTTGACAATTTTACAGAAAGATGGCAGTGTGTAGGACAAGAAAAAGACATAAATACATTATCCCTAGCAAAAATAATAATTTTCTTTCCATGAGGGGGGGGGTTGTATTTGTGTGTATAATATGGCATGTCAAACTCGATAGCAGTATGATAGAAGTACTCTAAATGTAATCTGTGATACAAGATCACAATTACAAACTTTGTAAAATATAATTTCTACCTATATAAAAGGTGGTAGTTTTTACTTCGGCTTATCTAAACTGAAATTCATAGTTATTTTATTTTGTTACTAACATTTACGCAAAAAATTATAGAGAAAATTTTAGTCATACATACAGTTTGTGTTGTGTGTGTGTTCTCTCATATGAACTAATTTTTGAAATTTTGAAGACTGGGAAACTATTTATTGTTTGAATTAAGTGGTAGAGTGTGAAAATATAACCTGGTTCTTGCTTGTTCTTTACTAACTAACTAACTAACTCTCTAGTCTTCTTAAACCCGAAGGTTCATGGCTGCAGCAACACAGGCCTTCCATCTGTCCCTATCTTGAGCAAGATCTATATACTCTTTTCCATCCCTACCGATTTCCTTTAGGTCCATCTCAACGTTATCCCTCCATCTTCGTCTTGGTCTTCCTACTGGTCTCTTACCATCAGGTTTCCCAACAATAATCCTGCAAACTCTTCTTTCCTCTCCCATTCGTGCCACATGGCTTGCCCATCTAAGTCTTCTTCATCTAATTATTCTAATAATATCTGGACATGAATACAAATTATGTAGTTCTAAATTATGTAACCTTCTCCACTCACCTGTCTCCTCGTCCCTTTTAGGTCCAAATATTTTCCTAAGGATCTTATTTTCAAATACTCTCAATTTATGTTCCTCTTTCAATGTAAGGGACCAAGTTTCACACCCATATAATACTACAGGCAGAATTACTGTTTTGTATATTTTAACTTTTAGTTTCTTAGACATTAAACGAGAAGACAAAAGTTTATGAAGAGAGAATTAACATGCATTTCCTGAATTAAGCCTACATTTTATTTCCTCTTTAATATAATTTTTATTTGTTAATATTACTCCTAAGTATTTGATTTTGGAAACTGGTTCAAACGAGTTGTTATCAATAATTAGATTTTGATTATTACCTAACACTTAGTTTCGGTCTGTAAGCATATATTTAGTTTTCTCTTTGTTAACTTCCAAGCCTATCTCTTTAGCAGTTTTGAAAAATATTTTAGCATTATTCTTAATTGTATTCACATCATCCCCCAGTAAGTCTACATCATCTGCATATGCTAACAACTGAGTCACACCATTTAATTTTAGTCCTTTTTTAGTTTCTTTTACCTTCCTTACAGCATATTCTAAGGCAAAATTAAAGAGCAATGGAGATAATGCATCTCCTTGTTTTAACCCATCATGAATTGTAAATTTGTCAGACACATTAATACCCACACGAATTTTACTTTCTGTTTCACTGGTGCATACTTTTATCATATTAACAAGCTTCTTAGGTATTCCAAACTCAACTAATATATTATATAATTCATCTCTTTTGACCGAATCATATGCTTTTTTGAAATCAATGAATAGCTGATGGGCATTTTGATTATATTCCCACGTTTTTCAAGTGTTTGTCTAATGTGAAAAATGTGATCTGTAGTTGATCTGCTACTTTTAAATCCACATTGATAATCACCTATAATTTCATTAGCATATGGGGTAAGTCTTGTTAAAAGAATGTTAGATAATATTGTTCTATGTTGTTGAGAATAGAGAAATTCCACGGTAATTATTGCAGTTGATTTTATCACCTTTTTTAAACACAGGAACAATTATGGATTCTTTCCACTGTTGAGGGATTTCTTCTTTATTCCATATTAAACAAATTAATTTATGAATTTGACATATTAATGAATTTCCACCATATTTAATTAACTTAGCTGGTATTAAATCAATGCCAGGTGCTTTGCTATTCTTTAGCCTTTTGATAGCATCTGTAACTTCAGTCAAATTAGGTTCTGGAACTAAAGGTTCTGCTGTGTGTACTTCATTTACTTCTGATTTATCTCCTAAATGAACATTTAAAAGGTCATTAAAGTAGTTCTTCCATCTATTTAGAATATCGCTTGGGTCAGCTAGAAAATCACCGTCTTTATCTTTTATCAAGTTTATATATATATATATATACTTTAGGTTGCCACCCCTTTCTAAATTCATTTACACCTTTATATAAATCTCTGATATTTTTGTTTTTGCTGTTTGTTTCAATTTCGTTAATTTTGCTTTTCAAGTAATCTCTTTCTTTACTTCTAACCGTGCGGTTAGCTTCTCGCTTTATTCTATTATAATTATTTAGATTTGTATCATCAGAGTTATTTAACCACCTAAGTCTAGCCTGATTCCTTATTTCTATTAGATTATGACATTCATTATCAAACCATGGCTTACTTTTTCTTGGTTTATGGTATCCTATACTTTCTTTAGCTGCTGATTCTATTGCATTACGTATGTGCTCCCAATTCTTATTTACGTCTGTTTCATTTATATTTTCATCATCATTTAAATCCTGCAAAACATCAAATCTATTTGACAGTTTAATTTGGTAATCTTTCTTAATTCCTTCATCAGCAAATTTTCCTGTATGAAATTTTAGAACTTTTAGATTTTGTTGCTTATGATTTATCACTGCGAGTCTTTCTCTTAATTTAGCAATTACTAAATAATGGTCACTGGCACAGTCAGCACATCTATGTGTACGAACGTCAATTATACTAGTATGCCTTCTCTTATCAATGAGAATATGATCTATCTGATTATGAGTATTACCATCTGTAGATGACCAGGTATATTTATGGATATCTTTATGTTTAAAGATGGTACTTTTCACAATTAAATTATTTGAGGTTGCAAAAGTAATCAATCTTATACCATTATCATTACTTAATTCATGAAGACTTTCTTTACTAATCGTGGGTTTAAATATCTCTTCTTTGCCAATCTCTGCATTACAGTCACCTAACAGAATTTTCATATCATACTGAGAAAATTTATTAAAGACCTGTTCTAACTCTGCGTAAAAATCATCTTTAGTATTATCATCTTTATCTTCCGTTGGTGCATGTATGTTTATTAAAATAATTTTACACCACCTACCCTGTAAATTTGCATATGATATCCTATCATTAATAAATTCTACTGTTTTAAGAGCCGAGATAATTCTATTATTTATGAAAAAGCCTGTTCCAAAATTATGATTTTCAGTACCACCATAGAAAAAAGTATAATTTTTAGTTTTACAATTCCCTTCTCCTGGCCACCTAACTTCCTGGACAGCTACTACATCTAATTTATACTTAACTATCTCATTAACTGTACACTGAAATGCCCCAGGCCGGTAAAGGCTCAGAACATTCCAGGTGCCTAATTCAATATCCTTATTCCTAATGTAGATCTTATCCTTAGTCCAGGGACCTCCTAAAGCAGTCCCCACCCGGAGATCCGAATGGGGGACTATTTTACCTCCGGAATATTTTACCTTGGGAACATCCATGACCTCATACTGCTGTTTCTTGACATGTCTTTTTACAGTGCAGAGTTGTCAGCTCTACGCGTAACCCCCAATATGAATGGAGGACCCCACCTGTCGTTGGTCAGCGGATCCCTCGGATCTAGCTTGGAGCATCACATAGTAGTCCACCAACCATACCCCAGTTCTGCCGATTGTGGGACGCTCATAGAGCGATGTGGAGTGATAGTGGAAGTGAAAGCTATGCTTTATAATGATAATTCTTCTATTAAATATCCCTGCTGCTCACGTGAAAGATAAACGAAAGGGTTTTGCTGAGTGCGTGTTTTCTTCAAGCCACGAGAAAACTATTGCTTTTAAAATTCATTACTGACCAAATTTTGAATAATATATTTTAAACTTATATTTATCGAAATTTACCATAACCTATGTAGTGCAAAATAAGAATTTTCACATTCTTCACTTTACTTATAAAGCCTATTTTTACTTTCTGTTCCATAAAGCAATTTCAGTCTGTGTTTCATTTGTTCTTTACACTAACTTTTTTCTATCTAACGCTGTTTTTACTTTGATATATTCTATTGGAATGCTAACTAACTGAACCTTATTTCTGTTATTAAAAAAATATAACAAGCTTTTTCTATTTTTTCAACTTGAAATGAACGATGCAGCGGGGTTCGATCCCCCTCCAAACCGACGCCCAAGGTGCATGTTCGTAGAAAAAACTTGGAATGAATTTTCTCGCCTTTTTAAAATTTGTAACGGCAAATGAAACAGCAGACGAATTGTCCATCACAATTTTCATTCAGTCTATTTTCCACAATGTGATGACCATGAATTGGAATTAAAACTTCAATAAGGTGGAGCTAACATCTGTTTCGAATCAACATAATTCAATTTCGTAGCATAAAACAGGAATGAAAATAGCGAAGGACAATTTGCCGTTGGCTGTACATAGATGGGAAGCAGCTGCTCGACAGTCTTCGACACTAAGAAAGCAAAAGCTCTACCTCACCTTTCTGCCCACCAAAATGACGTATGTGAGAACTTTTCAAACAACGAAAGAGAAAATGGTAGAGATGGAGAAAGAGGATGAGAGAAACAAGGAGGGGAGTTGTCCAGGGGGGTCCACCCCCCTCCCGAAAGACTTATCAAGTAGTAAAAGTAAATAATCAAGACATAATTGTCTAGCATTTGTTATATAATCGATGGTTATTTCCGCTGAACTTATTGCAAGGGAAGTTATTTGGCTCATACGGCTTTGAAGGGTTCCAAAGATTTATGCACACTAGTAATGATAATATCCATACAATATTAATCACGAACTTAACTTTTCGTTAATTGGATCTAACTCCTTTTTTGTTATTCAATAAATATTCAATTATTTTTCTATTTGACATTAAATTCTTTGCCAGCTCTTATATATCTCTATTATTTTGCTATCTTTTACTTATTCCTGTAATAATAATAATACAATATTAATTAATAAATTTACATATTTAATTAATTTTAATTTAGTTAAATATAATTATTCTAATTAATTATTATTATCGTTATTATTATTATTATTATTATTGGACCCCCCCGAAAGGTATTTCTAGATATGTGCCAGGCATGGGCGTCCGGAAGGGGGGCAAGGGAGGGCGTGCCCCCCAGGAAAATTAAAATCAACCAAAAATTATGTATTTCACATATATAATTTCATTTTAGCCAAAATAATATGTGTTAATTATTGCATGAACATCATAAATTCAAATTTGAGCAATGTTTTTTAGGGAACAACATTATTTTTGGGAAAAAATTTGCCTTGTTTGCTCCCCCCTGGAACAAAATACCTTCCTTGCCCCTCCCTGGAAAAAAATCCTGTGGACTTCCATGGTGCCTGGAGAGAGAATGAAAGATTGATTCAGGAAATGAAAATGGAGAGATAGACAACAGAAAGAGAGAGAAATAAAGAAATAAATTGGAAAACAGTCAGAAAGGAAAATGAAAGAAAGAGTAA